>NW_022758997.1:310100-344729 GCF_011630105.1 Anneissia japonica
ATTCAGCGTTTTTACTATATTTCTAGGTTTCCTATTTCTACGTTTAATCGGCCCATGTCTCAGCCACAATATTTTGAGGCCAATATTATTTACGAACCCAGTTAAACTTATTTACTAGCCTATTTCAGCGTGCTAATTATTATATTTAGGCGACGCTTCTTGTAGACTGGCATACACGGTACCAACGCTGTTCTAATATAGACAATGGGTCGTGTCTCATACTGTATTATTTGTTATATTTTTATTATTCATTATTTTCACTTGACTTGCATAAATAATTTTGTTCGAAGAACATTTATATGCAGTTGTACTTCGCAGCACTTCACTTGCAATTTGCAATTTCTAGTATGTAATACTATTTTTATTTGTAGAGTTCTTGAGAGTATCTGGTTTACATGGGTAGCCCAGTCTAACCATATACCGATGGAGATTGATAAGGACATGCAAAGACCATGGTTAGAGTTACAACTAAGGGCTACCTGTAACATTGAGAAGTCAGCATTCAATGACTGGTTTACAGGCCACCTCAACTTCCAGATTGAACACCAGTATGTACAAAGATGTAGCTACTTAGCTACTTGTATAGTAATAATATTATGCCAGTTAGAGTATATCATGTCCATAAGGCCTCTCATGCTTCACAATATTGCCCTGGTAATTGGATCATATGCCTATGGAACACATACTCAGCTTTCTGGGGCGAATTCTATAACATTGTTACTGGCTCTGGATAGGGTATACTTTGACAGATCCCTGGTCAGTGACGAGGGCATATTCCCATACTGCGGTCTGCTGGTTTGGAGTTCTTCTTGTTTTTTCAATTACATCTGTTCACATGTTTTTGTTCATAGAGACCTTCATATTTTGCGTGGTATAACTTCATAACCTTTAATCAGCCCAGTGGCATTTGAGCCTAACAGTTACCATACTTACACCCCTGGGTAGAGAGACTAGGTATAATGTCTTGCTCAAATCTGAAACCCTAAGGTTTATACTGTGAACTGCAAGTATTCTGCCAACTGCTGTTACTAGTGGGAATACAGGTTACATATGTCTTGGTTTAATCACTGCGCTGATAGTAAAACAATGGCACTTGTAAATTATCTTACGAATAAAGAACCCACAATCCAATGCACACCATACATGTTGCCGTGCACACCACCATGAAAATTAAATCTATTGTACTTCAAAGGACTTTTCAAAATTTATGCATTCATACTTAGATGTACATAGCCACCTACAGGTGGAGGAGCTCATTCTAAACATGCATGGGAAAATGAATATATCTATTGTGTGCTAACCAAGGTATGACAATAGGCCACCTTAATATACGTTGAGATTATTACCATTTGACATTTTACAACAAGGTCATATCTAAAGTTTTTCATTTCCAGAAATACAGTATCTGTATGATTTGAATTGCTCCCTGTAATACATATTGCTAATTATATGCAATTTTATGTTTGTGAATCGTAACAACAAAATTTAGTGTACTGTATATTTTTACCTTATTAAATGGACCTACACACATTAAAACTAAAATACTTTTCCATTACAGTAATTAAATGGGATAAATAATTAGAACTTAACGCTCACCTTTTTTTTGATCCCAATTAACAGAAAGCATGCAAATTAAAAGTACACTTAAAAACATGTTCTCATTTAATTTTATTCCTGACTCTGTATTATTAATTTCCTCCAAACAATGAAACATTATCATTTATTTGACAATTAGAACCTTGTTGCATTAACGTTCCTTCGTTACTGCACTGCAAGTTGGATTAAATTTGAAATTGTTCCAAACACAACAAAATAATGTAGTAAATTATTTCTATTCATTTTTTCAGCATTTTCCCCAGTATGCCAAGGCATAACCTACACAGGATTACCCCACTTGTGAAGTCAATATGCAAGAAGCATGGTATAGAGTACAGAGTGAAGACTTTAGGAGAAGGTTTCGCGGACATTTTGAGGTATGATCAAAATTTCAATAATTGCACATTTAAAAGGATGAGATAAGATATCAACTTAAAATAAAAACAAATCATATTATTTCAGATTTACAGAATTTCTATGAAAATTTATAAGTTGATTACCAGCCACTTAAAGGGTCTATTTAAACATACGGTAGGAACAATAATTGTCTATATCTTTTATCAGTGTAATTCAGTGATATAGATTTAAATATTCATGATGGTGATGAAATTAAAAATACAATATTAATACATGTCTCCCTTCAATTAACGACCACTTTTTGGACTGGGGTTTCAGTGGTCTTTAGCTGATTTTGGTCCCTAATAAGAATGATAGATAAAAGGTGATGTTAATATGGGACCACAGAAATGTAGTCTTTATTTGGAGGTGGTTTTTAATGGGAATGGTCTTTAATTAGAGGGACACCTGTATTAGTATGAGAAATATATTATGACTTGCAAAATTTCTTTTATAGGTCCCTGCATAAATCTGGACAGATTTGGTTTGATGCATATTATCATCTTCGTCATGACCTTTAGTTGCTATGGTAACCACATCAACTGTATCAGACCTTTGAGGACAACTTGAGTGTCCACGCTGTCAATGTCAGTGGACCTTTCCAGAGTGTCAAAGAATCAGAATGTGTTATTTAAATGGCGTAGACAAGAATACTTGTATTCAACATATACACAAGTTTGCAACTGCATGTATCGGCTGTTGCTTTGTAGGGCTTAGCAACCATGTCAAGTGGTGGGGTTTAGTGGAATGGTCCAATAGCTGGAAGTAGTATTAAGTATTTAGGTTGTGTTTTTTTTTAAGCAATACGAACACATGTGCAAGAGATCAAAAAACAAACAAATCTCCAAAGCAATTATGAATTCCAGTAGATATATTTTTTTTATATATATATATTTATTCTATATCTTAAAGATATGAATAAGTACATGAAGCTCAATACAAGAAACTCAATACAAGAAAGCTGGGCGGATAAAATATAATTTTTAATTTAATGTTTGTTTTGTTGTACTTTCCTTCATGTTATAAACAGCTCAAACTGAAGAAAATTTTATCATTAATAAAAAATTATTTCAAATGAGACAATTTTATCATTTCAAAATTTATAACTATGTTAACATTCAAGATTTTTGTTTGTTTTCTCTCACTTTTATCATTTTTATGTATACTGTACCACTTCGAAAAGCGGTACTTGAAAGTGCTAGCTGTTGAAAAATATGAAATATCATGAATATTTTATATTAGAGGTTATTTTTTGTATTTTTTTATGAACATAAAATTCAATAATTTTGTTTTAATCAAACACGTTAATGCATGATTAATTTTTATATTAAATGTTGTAAATAGAGGATTAAATATGAAACTAATTATGTTTAATGTTTTAAGGAAATATATGGAAATAAAGAGAATTTATTAGCTGAACAATTCTTAATATATTGGGAGCATGAGTTTAGAATACTGTCACCAATGAGAATTTACTACTATTCGTTTAAATATTAGATCAAACACAGAGAATGATGTCTTATTTACAAGCCCGTAGCCAGGGGGTTTGAAGGTTTCAAAAGAACCCCACTCTTCCAGAAATGCCATTTAAAACTATTAGTAAAAACTACCATTTGCATAAAATACAAATATATGATAGTTGTCATTTTAGTGCCATTTCCAGACATCTAACAGTGGTGGGTGTAGACCTTCATAAAAGAAATTAGAATTAAATTGTGTGTTCAAATTACTACACAAATAAGGAGAGCCGCAGGGTTCATATGTTGCGTATGTGATGTGTGCATTTCCATACTTTGTACAATTTCTAATGGTACATTGTTATATCAATTCACAAGTTGTTTATGTTGATCGCAATTTGAATTAAAAAGCAGCTCAAGTCAGAACTTGTTTATTTTTTATGGATCGTCCTGTCTCATATGAAACAGTTGTCTGGTCAACCATGTGCATTTTGTCAGCGATTTTCATACAGGTGCATAATAAGGGGGTGACTTACATAGTACATACTGTGTAACAGCGCAACACTAGGCAGTTATGAAAAAAACAACCTTATACATGTAATTTCACATTTATTTTCGTAAGTTGCTTTAAGGTAAAAAAGCAATAGCTATCTACATTTACAGAAGCACACACAAAAAATAATGTTCTTAAATCGAAAAAAACCGGTTTTTTTTAGTCAACGACCTATAACAATTGAGTGTGGCCAATTTGAGTTCCTTAATCTTAGCCTTTTGAAATTAGAGCATTAGAGAATAAGAAAGGAAATATTACTTGAAAAATGTCACAAAAATGAAATACATCTTGGTTTTGATTCCTACAATTAATTACTAATCAAATAACCAGAGATTTGATTGGTCCTTAAATAAGAAAACAACATGGAAATATAAACACAATTGGTTCACAGTTGCCTACAAGTAAACAATAGAAACCAATTGGGTATTTACAAACACATGAAAATATGAAAGATTAAAAAAAATTTCGAGCTTACAAGAATCATAACTTGTTTCATTTTTATAACAATATATTCAATAAATCTTGTTCCTTTGTTTAAATACAGTATTAACATAACATGAGAATTTGTATACAATAAATGAAAGTCTAAAATATAATGAAATAGGTGGATTAAATTTGGATGTGGAGTTGTTATCTATATCAAGTGGCAAAAAGGAAGATATTTTTATATATATTAATTACAAGAAAAAGGCATTGACACGCATTTTCAGAGCTGTGAGGTGTTATCACTGGGCCAGACATAGTTCAAAGATCCAGTCCTGTGCTTCATTGCCCACAATCAGCAATTTAATCTTTAATAACAATCAATGGTTACACCAAATATATATATTAATTTAACTATCATCAACAACATATCACTTGCACATTCACCAATCATTCATAAAAACATTTCAAAGGGGATTAATAGGCATTCGTCATTGTTTTTTTTAATAAAAAAAATATATTACTTGGGATGCATACCATCAATCCAGATGGGTAACAACGAAGGAAAGTTTAAGAGGGGGGGGGAGCACTGTTGAAGGAGGAGCACTGATATATTTCAATGTTCTGTATTTTAAAATTGAAAGATTTATAAATTTTAAATCTTGTCAGGAGGATTTGTTTCGGCAAATAATGCAGACAAATCTGGCTTCGGGAGTGCATAGTATATGGTGCAGAATGTTGACATATGTACATATAACATAACCGTCATATTTTAGCTGAATACCGAGCATCTATAATATAAACAATATACTTATTCAAAATTGATTGATGATTGTAAACAACATATGCCTGTAATACTAATGGTAAACAAAATAGTCTAATATGATATTGATATTAACAGTAATTATAGAAATGGTAATAAAAATAATATAAACATTAACATTAATAATAATTTAATTACTATAATAATTTGTCTTGAGTATTTTGTTGACATTAAAATTTACTGGGAAAAATAAACCAATGTTTCTTGGAACTGTATTCTAACATTTAATGTACCTAAAAGTTATAACGAAAATGAGAAGCTCGCGCATTCTCACAAGCAAGCACAGATACTATGGAAACTAACCCACTCCCATATGATATTTGCATTTTTTTACTATTTCATTATCAATTTGTCTCCGTGTAAGTAAGGAGACATTGCGTATCAACCACTGATCTCTACTATAACAGCTGGATTGCTCATTGGCTGGTTTCAGTGAGGCCACCAAAGCCACGTTGGGGAGGGGGGCCCTACATGACGTATCAATTTAGTTAGACAAGTTTCTTTTGGCATTTGTTTAAATTATTGTTACGCATAATGATTCTTGCAAAAATGTTACTAATAAATTTTAATTTAATGTAATGATTATTTTCCAAATGTGACTTTTTATGCAGTTTAAGAAGTTATTTGCGTTGTTAGAATCTATGTCACTATAACAATACGACTTCGCTTGCGCTTCTGTAAACTGCATAAACAGTCATGTCCAATCATTAGATGTTTTGAAAAGAATTCAAACGTTAAATTTAAATTTATTAATGAAAAATATTGCAAGAATCGTTATTTTTTTAACTATAATTTAAACAAATGTCAAAAGAAACTTGTCTAAACTGGTGTGTCACTTAGGCCCTCCAACATGGCGTCGGAGGCCTCGCTTTTTTCTGTACGAGATCGAACAATCCTGCTTTTATAGTAGAGATCAGTGGTATCAACTCATGCAGCAAAATACAATTAGATGCATAAAAAGAAAGCTCATTAGACTAGATCTCCTGGAAGTGGATTCTTCCATTCTGACAGCTTGGGACCCCTGACCAAAGAATTAGATTTTATATATTCCTATGATTAATCATGGAGGAATTAGTATCCTCCATGGATTAATCAAGTCAAAATAGACTAGTACTTTTTAAATCACCTTTACATATTATGTACTAGAAATTGTTCATAATAATTTATACAATTTACTAGAGAAAAATTAAAGTTGCTGAATTGATAAATCAGGGAATGTATGATAAACAAATAATGTCAGAGGCATACAACATCATAAACCACAGAGGGCAGCAAACACATGTACTGTACTGTGAACACCAATTACTAGTGCACAGATTTAATATAGTACAAGATTTCTTCTAGGCAATAATATTATATCACAATATATGGCTGCATATCAGTGGCAGCGCCAGCAGGCATCCAGAGGGCGCAGAACCCAAGCCCGTAGGTAGGATTTTTAAAGGGGGTTCACAAAACGGAACTTTGAGGCCAAACCGACCTCGGCCGCACACTAGCTGGGTTAAATTTTAAAGATATAACACCTCAGATGTCTGGGATTGGCAATAAAAATGCCAAATTTCAAATATTTGGAGAATTTCCAAAACTTTCATGCAAAATGGTACTTCATAGTAGTAGTCTAAATGGGCATATCTGGAAAAGGGGGGTTCTTTCGAAGCCCTTGGGACCCTCATCAAGGAAGAAGCCAATTATTTCTTTGTAGAATTAGCGATGATCAAAGGAAAATAGGGGTTGTTTGACTACTCAATTTACCCCTCCTGGATATTCCCCTGGTAAAGCTAATAAAAATGTAGGGCCAAAACAATTAAGATTTTATTTTAATCATATCCAATGAAAATGGAATATGAATATTATTTTCATGTACAGTTTAAAGAGAAAATCAACTTGTATATTTTAAGTTTACAAAATTGTTCTTAGTGCCTTGACTAAAATATTAAAAAATTTATTAGGGTTTTATTTAAAATCGAGAAAATTTATGGTAAAAATTGTATAAAAACTTAAAAAGGATAATGTAGGCCTACATAATTTGGAATTGTGAACATATTAAGTCTTCTTTAGAAGGTAACAATCGATTTTGTGGGTTGATAACATGCGGAAAGGGTGGACTCATCAACTCCCATCCCAGGAATTAAACTATCCTTAGTGGCCTTTGAGTAGAGCTTTTCCATCATGATTTTCATATGGTAATTGCAAGAAAAAAGACACAATTTTGCATAAATTGTTAATAATAGGTTTAAGGTGTTACTTTGCTACAAAAAATATTTATAATTAGCATATCATACTATTGTAATCATAGTACTGATAAAAAGTTCTTCTGCAAACTTCCTACAAATTAACAATTTGTATGGTTTTCAATTTACCACAATAGTGTTTGCAAATCAATTAGTAAGAATAGGTGTTAGAATATCAATATTATAAGCTAAAGTTTTAGAATAATGTAGGTATTAGATTGCAGTTTTAAAATTTTGTAGGCTACAGTGTTAGAATCTAAAGCAAAGCTTATGTTACCCTTGCTACTAGTGGCTGGTAGCACTCGGCTTGATTTTCACCCACGATTGCGCAACTATGTACAACTGCAAGTATAGAACTGGCAATTCTTCAGTTACATTCTTTCGCTAAAATATTTATATCGCCACGGTTGCTCTTCATCATCGGCCATTTACGAAAGGTCAATTGATGTCAGATGATTTGAGTCAAGAGAGCAACTCAAGCTTAGTTTTATAGGCTGCAGAAAAGGCTGAAGTGACAAAGTCTTGCAGGCTACAATATTAGAATTGCAAGTCACCCATGCTGTACAATTAAGAGGTAAATTTGCTTGGGTACAACTGTGAAACACTAAAATTAATTCTCTGTGACAGCGGCATTCTCTAAAACCATACAACACTATTAAAGTACACTTGGCTGGACAAAACAGCAGTTAAGGATAAATAGCGCCCTCACCGACACTTAGGGAAATGTTTTATTTGGTCGTTGGAAAATTTCACAGTTCAGTATACAAAACCAATAGCTAAACACGATTTCTCATTTACATTAATTTAAATAACAAATTCCTTTACAGCCTATGCCATAACTCACTGATATATACAGTAGGCTATACACATAATTTTCACAATCGAAAACAAAAAACAATTACGAAAACCACAAGATACTGAATCATAAAATGCGAATATACATTAATGTATTATTTTACCATCCATTTTGTACCAACTGCAAAAGACTTTTCACCTAGATCAATCTAGAACTTAGGGCATCTAGGCCCTAAGAGGACCTAAGTACAACTACAGTGTATTTTCATTCGTTATCAACTGCTTCAATTTAAAATCAAATTACAGTCTACTTCTGAGTGACCCTACAGACAACTAATAACAACATGCTATCCCACAATACCAGGTAACGGAATACTGGCAAAGGAATGACATGACTCTTGGTTTTAACATGGTTATTGCACATGCACTAGCATTTAACAAACTCAGAGTAGAGTGGCCGACCACATTCATTACGTAAAGACCACAATTCGTAGTGACTCTGAATTAAAAAAAATGGTTCATTAGGGTGGACTAAAAGCATCGACTCTCTAGCATTTACACGACAGAAAATTATTGCAAAGCATTTCCAATAACCTGCCAGGGAAGGGGTATTGTTAATAACGCAACGATCTTAATAGAAGGTTATTAGACAACACATGGCAGGCAATGAGTGATGGTATTTCTGTGGCTTAACACGGTAGATTCCCCACATAACCTGGCTAACCTTCTACAGCCATACACAGCTGAGCCAAGCATGACCAGACACTGCAAGATCTAGCTTAGCTTTACTGCGCCATGGCAATGTGCATCTGGCGTCAATGACTTATGTCCTAATGACATAATACAAACTTGAGGAACTGTCATGACAAGATGGCTGCCTTGAAGCGGGGCATAACGGTGATAGCATCTGCACTCTGAGAACGGGGTAGCTCTACACTATCCTGTAGTTTATCCTCGCACAGCCTGGAAATTGCCTGCAAATTACCAAGAAGTCAAAGTTAGTTTTAAAAATATAATAAACCATATAAGCTGAAGCAAACAGTAATTTGAATCTCTATAAAATGAGAATAAATTTAAAAAACAGCTAAACTAAAATATTAATTGGACTAAATAAATGAATTAGTATTACAAATTACCAAGGAAATAAAAGTAATAATAAGAATAATAGCAATAAGCCTATCATATTTCACTTAATTTTCTCACATACTTTCACAATATTTGTTTAACTCCATCTTTATATTTTAATATTTGGCATGTATATCTCAGATGAGTTATAATGTGCCAAACAACGTGCTAAAGAAAAGTATGAAAATACATCAACGAAATAATGACACCTACCTCAAGCTTCATCGCACGGTCTTTGGTTAGTGATTCTACCGGGAAATGAAGATCGTTGAATTCTGCCAATGTTCGGAGGTCAAAGTAATACTTAGCATATACGCTTGATGGTACATTTATGTTGAATTGAAGGAGTTCTAAAAATTGACGTTCTAATTCATTCCTTTAAAAAAAATTAAGTATATTCATTTTTAATTGCATTGAGAATAATTTTTGATATCACAGAAATATGAAACCGTCATATTATTATTATGAAAATTTAATTTTCAATCAATTTTGTCATCATTATCGTTATCATTATTGTCGTCATCATCATCATCGTTATAATCTTCCTCATCGTCATTAAACTACTAATACCCCCTCCTTGACTAATACTTCTTGACTATTAATACCTCTATATACTAAATGTCTACCTGACTAATACAAACCTAACACCTGTAACCTGACACCCCAAACTTCACCATCCCCCCTGCTCGATGCAATGCACTCCACTATTCACTCTTTCATCATATTCCAATCATCTAGAACAGACTTCTAATTAATACACGCTTATCCTCCTTCATCTCTTCTTTTAAAACTCCCGACCACCTGCATTATTAAGCCAATTAATTGCATCTTTTATTTATTTATTTATTTATTTATTGTCTTGTTTATTTATTTATTTCTTATTTTTTTTTACGTAGTTATTTTTTTATTAATTTTTATTTTTTATTTATTTTATATTAATTTTCTTCTTTTATTTATTTTTATTGTTGCTAATTACTGTATTGACTTAAGCGTAACATTAGCCTACTGACTTTGTGCTATTTATTATTGAATTGTTATGTTATTCTGATAGTTACTTTGTACAGGGAACAGTTCCCTTTGTTCCTATCAGTCTCTTATTTGAGTTAAATAAAATTATGAATTATGAACACCTTTCCCCTTACTAACACCTCTCCGCTGACTAAAACCCTTGCCATTACTGGTATGTCTTTCTAACATACCTACACTATCTTATACCTTTCCCTTGAGAAAACATCCCTCCACAGACCAATATTTTTTCCTGACTACCAACCATCCCTCCCTTGAGCAATATCTTCTTTCACATAACACCCCTTTCCCTGACAACTGCTGTACCTTCTCCTGACTAACACCCCTTCCCTTCCCCCACTAATTTAACATAAAGAGCCAGCACATACATGTCTTCCACTGTCAGTTCCTTGAGTATCTGGCAATAATCCACGTTCCAAACTGCTTGGTCATCCCACACTTTGGACGCTAGAAGAATTGCGCCTAATACGGTCCTCTTCCAATTTGATGGAATGATATCAATATCAGCATAAGTTAATAATCTTTCTATGTACACCTGTTGGGAAAAAAAGAAAACACAATAAATGCAGATGCCTGCCTTCAAATCTCAGGGTCCTAGGTTCACTTCCTATGATGGTACAAAATATTTTCTCACGACTTAAACACATCTTAACTTTCTATGCCTTGTAATGACACTTTATAAAACATCACACTTTTTAAGAGGGCCCATGAATACCAGCCGACTTTCTATCTAGGTTCCAGTGGAAGGGCCTCAATAAATATGATTTAGAAAAAATAATGTAGATGACATTTTAACTATCTTCAATTTGTTATGATAATTTTTATAGCAGGAAACTCCATGCTTCCACAATAATATATAATACCTTATTGTAGACAACATCAGTTCAGCATAAACAAAAAGTATTGAAGAATAAGGATAAAGAGAGGGATAGTAAAATAATAATGAAATTGACATAGATATAAGTAATGAGAAAAAGTAGTCAGATACATGCTGTGCCTTTTAACCCTCAAGTCATTGGTTCAAATCATATGTACTTCAAAATGTTTATGCATGAATAAAACCAACTCTACTTATTGCATGGTTCAAGTTGAATACAGACAAAAGACGGGCAGATACTGCACCTGATGGTCAGCAGTCGACATGGTTTCATGGAGAATGCAAGGCGATGACGCACGCACAATGAATTGTTTTTAATGACAATCCGCTTGGACTGCCATCGACAATTAGCAGAGAGTGTCACGTTGTCAAACGCTGACAGAGAGCAGAGGTAGATTTCGGCGGCCGACCATCATATGATGCAGTTTGTGCCTGGCTTAATAAAACATAAATGGTGAACCATACCAATGTAACTATAGCACACTCAGCCGTGAGTTGAGCCGCGTTGAACAGCAGACGTATGAACTTGTATATATGCTTGTGTTCAGGATTACGCGTTGCGTAATCATCGGGCAATGAGTCCCTCTGGAAAGCAAGATCGAAAAAAAAAACGTTCATGGATTATATACTATCATGAAGTCATCCTTAACATGATCACACGAAAATCACCTTGAATTGTGAATGTGTCACGCATTATGCTTTTCAAATCTCTATGTGATCGTTCATTATATCAAGGCCTTGCTTGAGCAATTTTAAGAGATAAAGGTTATATTGACTAATGTAAGTCATTACTAACTCAATTTACTGTTAAGTGCTGTCATTGAAAAAAAAATTGGTCAGTAAACAGAAGACTTACAGATAGAGGGAGCAACTGGACTTAAAAACCATGACATGGTAAATTACAGATGAGGTAGTCTGACTAGATTAACTTACATAAAGAAGGAATAGTTAAAGATACATTAGTGGCGAAAGTTGGCCTTACATTTATCAAGGGTGCTATTTAAACCTAAATATTGGGTAATTCTGAGGGGTACAGCAGTTTTACAGAACTTACAGAAAGGATAGTTTGGTTCACACATAGGGGGTAGTTAAGTTCACACATAGAGGGGATAATTTGGTTCATACATAGAGGAGGTAGTTTGGAACACACATAGAGGGTGTAGTTTGGTTCACTTATAGAGGGGATAGTTTGGTTCATATATAGAGGGGTAGAGGGAGCTTTTAAAATTAACAGTAGAATTAATTTGAAACAAATATAGAGGGGGATAGTTTGATAGAGTAACTTACTGGGCCATGTGGGTTGTTTGACTAAAAAGATAGAGTAGGTAGTCTGATTTACAGAGGGCGGTATGACATAAAGATAGAGAGGTACTGTAGTTTACCTTAAAAGACAAAGAGGTTAGGTGAACTTAGAGGGTGTTGTTTAGTTGAATCCCCCATTACTTGAGCACCTGCGAGTTATGACTGGCCCTTGTGCCTCAAATTGCCTATAAATGATGTGGTGATGTGTATGGTGTTTCTCGTCTGGTAGCTTTTATGTTTACAGTACATTGATTTTGGTGAACTTCCTTCTTTTGTGCCTTGAGCACTACACAGCAATGGATATGGGTGCTTTAAAAGTCTTTTATTATTATTATTATTATTATTATTATTATTATTATTATATTATTATTATTGTCTGACTTGCATATAGATGGGTAGTAATTGAGTATTTTGACTTTATACATTGAAAATAGTTCAACTGCAGTGGGTTAGTTTGATTTACACATATATAGGATGGATTGGCTTACAGTATGGGTTTTTTTTTCCTTACAGAGGGGATAGTTGATCTTAAAAGACAGAAGTGAGAGCTTGCCTTACATAATACTGTAGAGGGATAGTTTAACATAATTATAAAGCAACTTACAGATAGAGGATGGAGTTTCTCATCAAATATTTTCAAACCTCGGTTATCTTCTCTGTTTCGTATAAGGTAATAAATCGCTAGAGCAACACTGAAAGGAACGGTAATCATGAACATATAGTTAACATAGTTAGAAATAGTCAACTGTAAATGGTCAAAATATTAAGTCACAAACAGTAGTTTTAAAAAATTCTAGCATGGATGCTGAAATATAATAAATACTGTAATAATATACTGAAGACTTGAAATTATATGTTTCAAGAGGCATTTGTGAGTTCTCAGAGTACTATTTTATGTGATGACTTAAGCCCTGTCCAGACTATCAAATCTTATTTGACATGTGACATGCCTATATATGGTCATGATGACATCACATCATGACCATATACAGGCACATCATGACTATATATGGGTAGATAAGTTTGTTTTGTTTTTTTGTCAAAGACAATCTAGACAGAACTTAATATTAATATGGAAATTTAAAAAAAGCCTATGTGTACTGTGTTCTTGATTTGCTGGGGAAATTTTGCATAACAGAATTAATGATGTTACTTGTATACATCCGATGTGTACTTTTGTCTTTAAAATATTTTGATACTGTAGTTTGTGCATCCAATCCAAAATAGCAATTTGTAATAATTTGCCAGGGCCTGAAGCCTCCAGGTAATCGGCGTGATCTCCAGCACTTCCCAGAGCAAGCCAACATCAACCAGAAATTAACCCATGTTTCACAAAGTCAAGATGTTTGGAGGTATTTTCCTACTAACTGTATTATGAATTGTCTCATTGAAAATTTGTGCACATGATTTTAGCACGTGCAGCAAAATACAATAAGATAGGTAAGAAAGTTCATTAAACCAGTTTACAGTATTGTACTGTACTTCAGCCATAAAGTGCTTTCTATGTTAGAGGACTTTTGTTAGTTTAGTACCAGCAACTAGTTAAGATGTCTAAAAGGTGGGTGTTATATGTGTTCACACTTCCTGATTAAAGTTTGCACATATTTTCCTGTTACAAGTTTATTCAATGCAAGCACTGTACGCAATTTGTCTATTCAGACACATTATTATTTCCTGCTTCAACAAGGTAAATACTCAAGCCAACACTTTTATTGTCTAAATAACTTTAGGCATGTGTGATGTTCAATTATGCTGACTTGTGACAGCCACAACAAACACTTGCATAATACAAACTGTATATAAAATCTAGGAAAATTGACATATGGATTAAAGGGAGCGCCATCAAGGTTGAGGGCTTTTAAGTGAGGGAACAAAATATAGCAAATAAGGTGATGAGTAAGGTGATGAGCAAGGTGATAAGTAAGGGGATTTTTAACTACATTTTAAGAATTTCACACTTGACTTGAATTACTAGACTAATGAATTGGTCGAAATTTATCAAATTATGAAGGTACTATATAAATAAAATTTCACAGAATATTTACAACAAAAAATAACAAAAGTAAATTTTCAAAACTATGGGCCTATATAAAAAGACGGGGTCCTGATTTTAAAGACAGTACAAAACATAGAATTATATTCCTTTGTATAACCATCAAATTCCTTTAAAAGCTTACACAGTCAATAAGATGAAGATTGTACCTTTGATATTAAAAGTGTTGTCACTTTGATATTAAAATTGTATTAAGAGAACACACTATTAACCTATCTTTCCAACAGTGTATGTTTTGTACTCTTGCAAACATGATGGAAATAATCAATGGTCCCTTAAGTTAATTAGAAGACAGCTAATTATAAACAGCTGATAATTGCAAAAGACATTCCACTTAATCAATGTGCAAAGAAACCTTAGTATGAAATGTACAATGACACAGATATGAGATCATTGCCAGATAGTTTACAGAAAGTACAGCACATTAAATTACATTTTCTTATCTAGTATTAATAAACTAAAGGGCCAAATCACTGAAATTTACTGTTCTCCCATGGGTCAAAGTAGGCCCTAAGAGAGGGGCTTTGATTGTGCGATGAAGATAAAATCTAGGATGTAATGACGTCACACAGAGTCATCGACACAAGCAATAGACCGAGTTCTTGTCTGAATTCTAGCACATGGTTAGGCCGAACCTACTTTAAACTGCGCTGTGAATGCAAGGGGATAGTAACAAATGAGAGAAACCTGTGCTAGGGTTACGCTCTCTTGTTCAAAGCTCCTACTATTTTCTAACGGTAGCCAATTGGGGTGTTGGTGATCTGTACTACTGTCCTAAAACCAAAAAATAATCTACTGGAAAAAGGAACTGTAAATAAACAGTGACATGCAAATGAGCCAAAAGTCACAGAAGGACCAATGCAGTTGTGGCTCTGCACATTTGGAGGAGACATCTGACCCCCCCTGAATACAGGCCTGGGTTTTCATCCTTGATTGTGGGATCCATATGCCCAATGTGTACTGTTTGATGAAATGTAAAGTTAGATGAAAACTGTGATAAGTTGTATTTCGTATTTGAATCATGGTAGATCTGTTAATGTATAGCTTTCTACCAAATCAGATTTTTATATGGCTTTTGCATGTATAGAAATTATGTGTATAATTATAATTAACCTAGGCAGGAATATCCAAGGTGGTATCTATATAACAATAATTATTACATTTTGTTAGATTTCATTCTATGTGTGAATCAGGTATTAGAGAGAGTAGAGGATCACTTCCAGGGGTGTATATGGGGGTGGGAGGTGGCCCAGCTCCCATTGTTTGGAAAATAAAAAGCAGGAAAAGAAAGAAAAAAAAAAATTATCACCCGAAACGCATTAGGCCTTATTTTCGGGTGTCCGGAAAAATAAAATTTTGAATGGGAATTCCCCAGACCCCCTAGGGTAGTGTTATCTTGATCAGTCCCACCTTCGCTCCCACCCCCTTTCAGACATTTGTGGATCCGCACCTGTCTTCCATCCTGTAGCTGTTGAGCTCGCTCTGTTGGATGTGAGGGGAAGTGCTTATATTTGCTTAGGGCATTAATAAATGGAAATCAGATCCATGTGAATTAAACATGTGAACTTTGTAACCTCTCATTATAATAATAAAAAGGTTTAGATTGATTAGATAATGTTTCATGTAAAATTTGAACTTGAGACCTTTGGCTGGCTCAAAATACAATCTTCTGTAGAAATACCAGATTGTTGCATTAAATGTTTCAAATGTACATACAAAAGTATCCTGTGATTCTAAATGTTTGTACACAGGATTTGTGAAGTTTTTATACAATACAGTAGTAAAATAAACGCCTGTATCCTGGGGAAGGATACAATGGGTGTGTACATGTACATTATGCACTATCCCCTTATTCCCCTGCCAAATCAGAAAAGTTCCACACTTTTAAGACAAGTGACAGGCGGATCCAGAAATGTCCGAAAGGGAGGGGGGCTGAAAATGGGGGCCGATTGAGACAATGCTACACTAGGGTGTGGCAAATCCCCTGTGAGTTCTTTGTTTTCTGGACGCTCGAAAATAACCTCTCAGGCATTTTGGGCGATCAATTATTTCTTTTTCTTTCTTTCTTTGTGTTTTATCTTTCGAAAAGGGGGCCGCGGTCGGCCCGGATTCCCTCTAAATCCGCCCCTAAATTGAGAATGTTGTGAATATAAAAATTATTTTTTAGTAATAGAGTACTAATAGAGATTAAAATGAAATCTTAAATCTTACATTTTAACCAGCAATCTATCTTTAGGCCAATATTCTGGCATAGTAGTAATGAAAAAACAAAGCTGTGGGGTCCATTTTGGCACCCCACCATTCCTGGAATGGATACGGCCATTAGATATTCAACTTGCCTCAAATGATGCGGTGTCTGTATAGAGCCGATGAGAATCATAATGCCTTTTTACTATAGTACAGGTACAATGATGTGAAATCCAGAGAGAATTTAACTTTTGCTACGAATGATCTGACACTTCAAGTGGCCATTTAACTTTAATACCTTTGAGACTTTGTAATGTACTTTCTTGTACGATGATAGCTGAATGTAATTATAATTCCACCAAATGTTAAAATAACAATTAGAGATCAATCAATAATGAAGACAAGAATTAACAATATGACAATTTTTTTATTATATCAGTAGAATCACTTGAAATATCACACAATTTAAAGGGATGCAAAAGAAACTGTGAGAATATAAAGCAACATAAGATAGAATAATAATGAGTGATACTAACTAATTAAAGGCATTTACGTTTAGCACTTTCGGTATTAGAAATCATAGCATGTGAAGCTCTTTTAAATTTCTGGGGGTATTCATAGTCTCGAATAAGCATTGCACTGAATTAAAACTTTCTATGACATTGATAATTTATATATAACATGTGAGAAAAAACTTCCTTGGTCAGACATTGAACCTAGAGAAAGATTAAGGCAATAATGGTTGTTAGAGTCACTATCTCAACAGACATGACAAAGTTTGATTTGTTTTACATTAGGAACATATCTGAAACATACACTATAAAAGTTTGATCAAACACTTTTAAATCTGACAGATAAAATCAGGCTTTTAGAAAAAACTCAATCATTTGATACATTAAGAAGTACTTACCATTTGATGGTTGCTTTTAAATTTGGCTGACTAACAGTACTATCATCTAAGTAGATGGTCGAACATGAACTACATCGCTTTAGAGCACCGCCATGGTTTCTGTTATTGCGATCATGCCCTTCAATTAAGAAAATAAACAAGATGGAAAAAATCAAATACGCTGGCATGGGGACATCAAAGTCGACTATATGTCTGTTAAACAATCAGCCAACATAAAAAGAAAATAAAATCTGTTAATATAAATACAAGAACATACTGTACTACAGTACAAGCAAATAAAAGAGAGAAGATTCAACAACAGAGCAAAAATTGTAGTAAGCTAAGAAACAAAAAACTAAATTTTAATAAAAAATAGAGTGACTTGATTATCAAGTCAACTTCAGAAAGGCTTTCATACAATATAAGTCATTGTGCAGAAAGAAACCTTAACACTTTATACATTAATAAGACATACCAGTCGCTAAATGAGCTTTGTATCATTATTATTACCCAGGTTATTGTTAACACATTTTAAGCCTCCAGGGAGAATATTAATATTAACATTTTTAATTTTGTATTTCGTACAGATAACTGTAGAACACATTTGATATTCCTGAACAAAGGAATAGCCAACATGTATAAAGTGCCTTGTCCAAAGACACAATCAAAAGTAACAGTGTGGGATTTACAAACTCCTAAAACCACTCCTCATTTTTAAGGAATACCAACAAAAATTTATGATGAATTTCTTTAGTAACATTAATCAATAATTAATAATGATATTAACACCATACACTATATACTGTATTTAAAGGTCAGGATAATTAATGAGAACTTTAAGCTAATATCAACATAGGTTGGTCAAATTCACAATTATAACATCACACAATGGATTCTGTTAATGATACCACCGCAAAATAGGATAATCACAATTATATAATTCTATCTCCATGGTTACAGTACAGTAACCCAATAACAATGATTTAATATACAAGCTAGAGTAGTGTTTATTCAAATTGCTACGCTTTCATTTTTACTGCTTCATGACACGGTTTATTTTTTCTTATTTCTGGATAACACCCAAAAATTTATTTGAAATCAACTGTTTAGTTATATTTTTTTACATTGATCTTAAATTTATTAAATATAATGCAGTATTTTTTGGTGATGTCAACTAAAGTACAGTACTGTACTTGGTTGCATAAAAATGTCTTACATCCATGGTTGCAAAAAAAATTAGTCATAAATATCTATTATTTTGAATATTGCATGTAATTTTGAATCAACATTTTCATGCATATGTAAAAAAAGTGCACAAAGTTGTCTACCCACCTCCCTGCTACCAAACTGTTTGTACACTTTTGAAAATGTTGGTAATTGTGAACCACCCTTAAGCAGCCTTTCATAAATTAGGTCTCTAGATTAGATGAGATAAATACTGTAGTCAAAAACAACATACCTTTCTTGGGGAAAAGGGTTAAAAACATGGTCCGTGGTCCTGGATGTAGTGAAGGATCTATTAAGAAAAAAATAAAATTGAGAATTGTAACTATTAGTTTCCTTAATAATAAATTTTCTCTTATACACATTAAGAAGTTGAATAAATATATAAATTTTCTTTTTCGTCTAATACAAAATATTTGAAATAGTAAATTTTGGCTGGGTCCCACTCGAGGACCCTTGGCAGCCGCATTTCAGTGCCTGTACAAATATGCACTGTTAAATGGATGTACAAGTTAGACATAAATTCAGGAGTAAACATACCATTACAAAGACATGATATCGTATCAATGTGAATGATAATTCCAAATAACATATACTTATTATGTTTCACACATTGCAAATGAGGTGATGATATTACATCATGAGAAAAGGAAAACTGATGGTGTATAAGTTTGTGAAGTGTGAAGTACAGTATTTATTTATTCTTTCTTTTGCCTGGATAGCATTTAAACAGAACACAAAAAGTATGTTTAAAAAAAGGGAGAAAAGAAAATAATACACAAATTATACATGGCACGATGAACGACAAAATGTTCATATAGCAATAAGCTTATAATAAAATTTTAATTATAGAGTACAATATCAGTTACACAAGGCCTCGAGACGGAATTTGTTTGCACCCTCCAACCATATATGTTATATGTTTATAAATGACTCCAGCATCAACTATTACTTGTAACTACTGTACAATATATAGCCCAACAAATGTTATCAATTGTTTTTTTTTAAATCATAATACACATGGAGAACATTGATAAAATAAATTATTTAAAAAAAAACCAAACATTGTTTAGTGATGTCAATTTGCATATTAGACAAAAGGAAAACATCAGTAAGAAAAATTCAAGTTAAGACACAGGAAGCATATTGAATTATTTACAATAACACTCTTTTATCTTTTAGATTGTTAGTACAGTAAAGCTTGGTTTCCATGGCTCACCCTATCGGCAACCGTCGTGACACTTGTCAGGGAGGTTGAACCTGGTTCAACTTTGTCAATTGCGTTGCAGATGAATCCATGTACATTGCTAGCTGCCTTGACGAAATCGGGAAGGCACCCTGATTCGTCTGCAACGCAATCGGCAAAGTTAAACCAGGTTTAACCTTCCCAACAACTGTCGGTGACGGTCGCAGACAGGGCAAGCGATCCTATGGAAACCAAGTTTAACAGCACATTAGAAATTCAAAACACAGTAAAATGAGGTTTAGAAAATCTCTTTAGAAATCTAACTCTGAATCCAACAACTGGCAAAATGAAGGTCCTATTTACAATCTCGTTTTAATCGTGTGTATCAGTATTGTTTAAAATTTGTAAGGCACTTAAGCGGTACAGACTGTACCATTTATCATTGATTTATTGAGCGTATGTAATCTAGTAGGCTTTCAAAGATTACTGCTAAATCAAGAATTGCCTGAATACATCATGAGTGGTAAGATCTAGATCAAAACACTTTAGCTGAATGTAGGTAAAAACAGCCCCAGAAAAAAATGACATCAAACAGGTAGATAAAATGGGCACCAATTATAAAATTTATTAATAAAACCGATTTCTTTTTAAATCTTCCAACTGTCTAAGGGTGCGTTCGGGCGAGTTTTTTGTGGAGTCTAACACGGTATAAATCCGGAAACGGCCATTTCCAATTTGCTGGGTTTTTACCCATAATTTTACAAATAATTTCTGAAAACCTGACTAATAAGACTACTTTGCTGCTGTTGTTAGCATTGTTGGAGTAAGCTGTTGCCAGCCAGAGGATGATAATGGTGGTGCAACACAACAACACTAGCTTACAGTAGATGCCTACATTATGTAATTGTGTCTTTGTAATCCGAGCCGACTTTACCGTTAAGCAAGTTAATTTACCGTTATTCTAGTAAAGTTAAGTCACTTAACTTTCAGTGACTTAAGCCTTTATCAAGCTATAATTGACTGGTTCACGTCAAACTTTTAACTAGTTAAGTCGATCTATATCTAGATAAAAGTTCGACGTGAACCAGGCTAGTGTTTTTGGAGGAGCAAAAGCAGCATGTGTTAGTAGCAGGGAGCATTTTTTATCACTTAATTGCCTTTGATTGTTTTAACACGCCCCAGAAGTAAAGTCTGGTTTAATGTTCATGGTCCCTGCTTCATTACAGTTTAATATTTCCAAAAACAAAACTGAAAAGCTCGATTAAATAAATTATTTCAATGGAAAATTGGGCTGTGCACAACATATTAGGCTAAATGCATGTCTTAAAATTAAACAGATGCCTTTAAACGATGAATACATGCAAGCACATAGCCAGGGGTCAAAAGAACCACCTTTTCCAGAAATGCCATAATTATTCGATCAGCTTCGAAGTTGTTGTTAAATTAAAGCCGTGGCTGGAGATATGGTACTGTATCTTACTGTAACTCCCGTTTGCTAAATGTACGGTAACTTGCACTATCCAATAACATGCTGCAACCAGCGTAGCAACATCGATCAAAAATTGCTGGCTGTGAGCCTGCTTTCCTGCCGAGTTGTTATACAAAAGTGACATAAAACAACATCAAATTCACGAAGCACAAAACAAGACCGATACAGTAATTGAGCAACTCACCAAAAATGAATACAAAATAAAATTAAGAATGCCATGACTACTGAACAATCAATGGCAATCTGCTCTCACATATTTCATGAAGTAAACCAATGGAGTTAACTTACTAGTTACTACAAGATACATTATTATGTAACACCTTTATTGTACAATAGCCAAGACTATATACAATAACAATGTGTTAGCTATACTGTAGGTATAATTTTTGCCCTACCAGTACCTGGCGTGAAAATGTACATACTAAATATTAAATATGTGTGAAAACAACTGCGAAAAAAAATCGCAATTTGTTCTCGAGTGGGACTCGAACCCACGATCTCCAGATCACTAGCCTGGCATCATACCTCTATACCACCGAGCTTGCGCCTGATGGCCAGGGTTGAATTCAAGTCCAAGTAAGCAGCGGGTACTGCAATGTGTAGCTTTCATATGACTCGGGAAAGGATAGTATAGGGCAGAGTGTAATCACAGACAATATACGGTATAGGGTCTACATCTTACCTTTTCTTGATATAGCATTTGACCTGACCTAATTTGAAATATATTACATTACTTGAGAGTTTTGATTAGATTTTAAAGTTTTTCTTCATTTTATTTATTTTTTTTTTTTGAGAATTAATTATCTCATCATTTAAAAGGGTCCAATTAATTATAATTCCTTAAATTACACATGTGAACATGAATGTGACTTTGTGAAATAAATCGAAATCGAATACTCCATTGGTTATTCAACTAAATAATTACAAATTTATGAATAATAATATTTTGCGTGAAGTTCAATTTGTTAAGATTTAATTTAGTATCTTCTTTTTGTTTTATTTGTTTGTTTGTATTCTGGGTGATATGATCATAGCCTGGATTTTTCCCAAGGAAAACCTAGTTAATTTGGGCATGAATGAAGTAGGCGACGTGCTTATTGATATGCGAGGGACTACGATACACAAACACTGAAAAAAGTTTAATTCTAAATATAAATTAAATATAAAATAAATAGAAAGAATAAGTATAAAAAATATTATTGTACTTGTAAATATGCATGGTAAATGAGCAGTGGTTTGCTACTTTTTTAGCTTTATTAATTTGCGAGACCGATAATGCATTTAGCAGTGTAACAGCGGCCATAGAATGGAATAAACTCCCTACAGTTATTAAAACAACAAATAATGTTGAATCTTTTAAAAAACTACTGAAAACATATCTTTTTTCAAAATTAACTTGAGCTTATTGCTTCAAATCATTATTCAACTCTGTAAACGCTATGATATAGTTTTCTATGAATAGCGTATCTAAATACTAATACTAATACTAGCAGTCAGATCAGGGATGGCAATGACAGTGAGTTTCAACACAGTCTACAGAGGCCAGATCTAGGTTTGTCAACACACATAGTCCTAATTCTCATAGGCCTACAATCTAAAAAAGAACTTTTGATTGGCTAAGTCTAGACTAGGACTGAGGGTAGGCCGCCTAGACCCCTCCCCCTAGAGTGGTAGGCCTAGGGCCTAGGCCCGGCCTAGACTATCCTAGTTGGTAGTGGCTATCGGCACTGCCGTAGTGCCAAAAAAAGCTGCTGTTTTCTATCGGCATTGCCACAGTGCCAAAAAGCTGTCGTTTTCTATCGGCACTGCTGCAGTGCCAAAAAGTTGCTGTTTTCTATCGGCACTGCCACAGTGCGAAAAGCTGCTGTTAATTAATCGAATCAATGTTTTTATCGATAGATGACATTGGTATAATTCATAATTCATAATTTTATTTCACTCAAAACGTAATGAGACTGGTTAGGCAAAAACATGTCCCTGTACAAGATGCCTTCCAGAGAAACAATGATAATGTTACTGGCAAAGACATAATAATAATAATAATAATAATAATAATAATAATAATAATAATAATAATAATAATAATAATACAGATAATAATAATAATAAATAAATAATAATAAAAAGTAAATGATAATATTAATAATGAATGAAGATAAAAATATATCATTAAAGTGAATTCAGTTATTTATTAAAACAAGATTTGGAGGGCTGCACTTCAATGTCATAATGGTGTTGTATTAATGATGTTCTAAATATTTGCCTTTATTATATCAATAATTGATTAGGTCTAGCTTAGCCTATATTATTAACATTATAAACATTATATTATATTTGTTTAACAATTAGTTTAAATAATTATTTCTAATTAAATTATTAAATGTATACAATATATATTTATAGGCCTAGGCATATATACAAAACAAAAAATAAACAAATAATAATAATTTTATGATAGTTTGATTAATGAGTAATAATCAGCATATTAAATAAAATTACGTCCATGCAAAACCTGCTTTTAAATAAAAACGTTATCTATTTGATTCTGTTTTAAAAAATAATCTTTTAAATTATAAGTTTATTTTCTGCGATAATTTTATGCACATATGCATATTCATGTTTTCAATGTTAATCTGGTTGATAAATAATATATAAAAAAAATTAATAATAATAATAATAATAAAGGTGCTCGAATAATGCTTTAGTGAATAATTAATAATACTTCAATAATGCTTCAATAGGCCTACTGTATTTACGACAGTGTGATTAATGAGATAATTGTTAAGTTATAGAAATATGTAATAGGTAGGCCTATTACCAATCGGCAATAATGCCAATAGAAAATAACAGCTTTTTTCGCACTGTGGCAGTGCCAATAGAAAACAGCAGCTTTTTGGCACTGCGGCAGTGCCGATAGAAAAACAGCAGCTTTTTGGCACTGCCGCAGTGCCGATAGAAGCCTCAGCCATCCTAGTTAGCCTAGTAGGCCTAGCTAGGCTAGATGATAAATTCTCAAAACAAACCTTCCTCATCTGCAGGTTCTCTGTCACTTATATGTGGTAACTGATTGACGCTATCCACTTCAACAGAAGAAACCTTTAAACCACCATCTTGATGTTGGTAAGTTATCTCCCTAGGACTACTCGGATCTTTATTGTTCAGAGGGGTCCGCCTAGAGAAAGCACAACAGCAGCGCGAGGATGAGTGTTTGTTACCCATCCTATCCAGCCGCAACACGCCTAGCCCAAGGCTAGCTAGACCTCCAGGACACGGGACTACAGGTTAAAATCCCTCCTTCTTCCACAATCTGATGTAATGCTCATTAGTCGCTTCGAATTCAGTCCATAGGTCAAACAAACGTATCCATACAATCTTGTTATTATCAAAGGTTTCACATCTTTTCGCATGTTTTCCATCCGACAATCTTTTGTACTGGGAAAACTTAGCACTTCCGGATACATGACGGCCACCCTTGCTCCAGACACATTCGGAAAATTGATTGTAGGTTGTCAGATGCCAAATCTCTTAGCGTTATCACGCTTAACGTTATAAGCGAATTTATATACCTATCCTACCTATTCTTAAGGAATTGTAAGGTTTTTCCTTGAATATAAAGGAAAAGGAAATATAAAATCAATGGTTTTTTCCTTCGTAGGCTGGGCATTAGTCTAATGCACAGATGAAACAAATGGTGGCGCTATTATTTTTTTTTTAATCACTTTATTTTTAGTGTCCCAAAGCCCAAGTACAGTAGGGCCTACATATAATGACTAAAATATATAATAGTAATTACTACTAATATTGGAACTAGTAATAATACTAATTGTATTACATCTCATTTATGTGTTCTACATGGTATTAATATTATTTTAACACATTGGAATTCATTTAATTATTTATTATAATTACTGGTAGTAGGCCTATAGCTAGAATGCCTGAGATCCACATTGCTTACCACCTTCTCTGAATGATAGTACGAGGCCCAATTTATAAAATAATGATTTTGATATTTAATTATGTTTTATATTTTGATATCTATTATATTGAATTTATATATGTGCTCCTTCATATTTTTGTTTAAATAGGCTAAGCTTTAATTAATTGTACAACCAGGGAGTTGTTATTTATCTAAATAACAACTCCCAGGTACAACACTGACCTAAAATTAATATGAATATATCGACACTTTTGCAACAGTACGTAACGGTGCGTCCATAAAAAGAAAACTTAACAAAATCCAAACATGAAAAATAAAAAATCAAAGAGAATAAATAGGCCAATGCGAATAATAATAGGTCTACGAACAAATCGTATTATAATTATATGGTATATAGTACTATACAAGTAAATTATCCCGATAGGAACCATTTGGATTGATATTCCGTCTATTGAGATTTGCATGCATACAGCTTCCATGGTGGAACAAAATTATATCAACAATTACCATAGTAACATTATTAAACAAACTTGTCATCACTGGGGCGGATGCAGAGGGGGTGCAGAGGGTGCGGTCGCATCCCCTTAAATTGTATTAAGAAAAATAATTGTTGTGATTGTATTGTTGTAAGGTATGAGAGTGCAATTTCCCGGCACCTAGAGGTAGGCGCGGATCCAGACCTCTTCCCACCGTTTGCCAATAAAAAGCAGTGCCTGGTGGTCTGGCGAACTGTCAGAAATGCCACCTACCTAAACCAAAGACAAAAATATAGGCCTATAGAGAAAATAAACTTTTTTGCATTGTCTAAGTATTATTCAAAGAGGGACTGCAATTAAATCGGCTGCGCGATCATGTTGAGTTCTTTTTTTATTATTATTATTTATTATTATTGTTATTATTATTATTATTATTATTATTATTATTATTATTATTATTATTATTATTATTATTATTATTATTATTATTATTATTATTATTATTATTATTATTATTATTATTATTATTATGATTTATGTCACAATGTATGGTTAATACAAATTTTCAATCACAGGGAGAATAGGCTATCCATGTGCGTTGATTTTTATAACCTTATTGAAAGGCATATATAATTTTATTATATTTTGTTATTCGAAAATTACACCTAAGCGAAAACATATTTTAATTATTACTTTTTGATTAATGAATTATTATTCATTAATCAAAATTCAAAAAAATCAGAAAACAAAAAAAAAAAACAAAAAAAAAAACAAAAAAAGCAAGTATTTAATGGAGTTGGTAGCCTAATTGTAGACCTAGAGCTTAAAACTTACGAACACACTTAAATACGGTACATCTAAAAGAAAGTAAAAAATGAGGGACTGAAAAAAGAAGAGCAACGACTTTAATGGTATGTAAATTTCAAATCATACAGCGTTAGAAGTGGAAAAGTAATTAAAAAAAATACCAAGAAATTGAGAAGATATCTAATAAGCGTATAAATACTGTATTAATTGGCAGGTAAAATGTAAAGTTTCCAGGACCGTATATCCTGTAGGTGGGATGTTACGAAGTGTGTGTATAACGCACCCAACCAAATTTGATAAGGTCCACATTTCCAAGACAGTCGAGAATGTACAGTACTGAATATAAATTTATGATTTTCTACGATTTAAAACGCAATTTATTTAGCTTTAAAATTTTGGCTTAGGGGCACCCTTGGATGTAATCTATCATGGAACGTGATCATATACTCCAAACAATTTTTCGAAATATGAAATTATTATGAGAGTTATGCATATCCGACCATCCAACCACTAAGCATTGAAATGTTGGCAATCAACCAATCACAGAAGACATCTATGCATATTTAATTACTTTCCCAGCTGGTGGCGGTACAATAAAAATGCATTATTATTTTTGCTGAAATCCTTTTAATCCGTTAATCCTTCCACGTCGGCGCGTACACTCAAAACGTATTTTTTTATTTATTTATTTATTTTTAATTGGATTTAATATGTGTATAATGATTTTGATAAACAATAATAATTCTATGTACTATCTATTAAAAATTTTAAAAATGAATTTCCTTATCTTGTGGTCATATTAGACTGTAATATTTTTTTAAAAGACCATTCAACAAAAAACATAAAACAAAATTTCCACGTCGGTGCATGTATAAAACGTATAATTTCCTGAAATTTGGATATAGAGCGGACTTCCTTGTGATGTAGGCCTAAGGAAATATAAATGTATATGGGTCTGAATTTGTAGATGACAAAGTGTTCTTCCTTATGTTGTGGTCATATTAGAATATAATATCATTAAAGACCATTCAACAAACAACATGAAACATATAGGCCTATCAAAATTTTATGTTAAACTTTTCGCTTCCGAGCCTGCATATAACGTAATTTTTTAGATATATGATATTTTCATGACAGACGAGAATTATATAAATTGTAGAATATTACTCTTGTCTGATTGTGTGCATTGAAAATGTGACGACGAACTCGGGATATGAGCCTCGGTTGACACTCATATCAAAGGGCCTGTTAATTAACCTTTCACAGGAGCCTGTTGTCACCTGCTACGATGCCCCCTCCTCCTTATCATATCACATCATCATCATCATCATCATCATCATCATCCTCATCATCATCATCATCATCATCATCTTCATCATCGCAATATTAATTTTCCATGGTAAAATGGGGGAGAACTATTAATTCAGTGTGTATTCATTCACAATAGAAGTCTAGTAATGCACGATAAGTGCATTTCTCAGCATCTAGAAAAAAACAAAACTTTCTGAAGCTAGGAGAGCACCAAGACTACCGCGAAGCACCCCCCCCCCAACCCGCCCCACCCATGTCTAAAATAGACTTCCGGCGACGGAACAAGCAAACATTACGTTCTCTTCCCATGACCCCGCCCACTGAAGGACCCCATTACGTGCAATAGTCAGGGTAAAGCTCGGTTTCCATATAATTGCTCACCCTATCGGTGATACGCCGACAGTTGTCGGGAAGGTTGAACCTGATTCAAATTTTCCGATTGCGTTGCAGACGCAGACGAATCAGGGTGCATTGCTAGATGCCCTACGCAATCGGGAAGGCACCTCGATTCGTCTGTGAACTCTCACGACTCACTGTCGTCGATAAGGTGAGCGATTCTATGGAAACCCAGCTAAAACTCTGGTTTCGCGCCTTGCGCCTGAGAGTTCCATATTCTCAACATTTTCTATCCCCTTAACCCCAACCATGATGGGGGCAGTGAGGTGGACCCTCACGCACCCCTACCGCAAAATCCTGCATCCGCCCCCGCATCATCAACTTCAACCATCATTAATTCATGTGTAGCAATCCCCTTCATTTTGAACTTGGTATTGACAGTGTTGTCTCTAGGAGTCTTGAAATCAGGGATAATGGGGTCGGGGGATGGTGAAGTGGACGGGGGCTCAATAATTATGTCAGGAGTTGCTAGCTCGCAAACCAGGTGATTTGAGGTCATTTTTAATATTTTATCTACCTGACTGCGATTTTTTTGGGGCGACTGGGAGATGCGTTACATTTTTGGGGGGAACCTCCTAGATATGCCATTGAGTTCTCAACTTGTATGGGGATAGGGAGACAACTTTGTACCCGGTTACGAATTATTGAGTTTTAACAATGTGACAGATATGTTCCTAAAATCTTTTTTTTTTTCTTCTTTTTTTCTTATAATTTTGAAAAAAAAAAATAGGAGGAGAGGGGAGGGGTGGGTGGCGGCTGCCCCGCCCCCTGGAATTCGCCACTGCTACTAGTGACTAACTCATTTCAAATTTCACTTTAATACAAAAAACGAAGCCCGTGGAAGCCGTTCTAATTCCTCCATGGTTGGAGAGAGAAACAGAGCTCTCATAACTTTACATGCCGGTAATCATCAATCCGATGGATCTTAAATTCAAACCGCCTCCACAATTGTTTACGTCGGATAATAACATTTTATGAAAATATTATTATTTTAAAATAAGTCGTATTTTATTACTATAGGCCTACAAATTTTCATTAGTAGTAAAATGCTCAAAACATATGTGGCCAACTATCACATTGCTACGTACTATCTATAAATCAATAAATCGATCGATCGATGATCAATCAGTCAACCAAAAGTCAAGCAAACAATCAATAAGTTTATTAATCAATTACTTAATGTACCGTATCGGATGTGGCTTGGACTACCATCCTTGAAGTCAGCGTTTCGAAACCCTCGCTGTGCAAGTCGCTTGTCTCCTAATGGGTAACCTGATACGATGGAGCATTGTGTGCTGAGTACACACACACAGGACTACGTATCTCCTCAGGGAGCAGAGAAGGTTGTGTTTAGCGCCTTTGATCAATAATTGGCATTATTTAATCAATCTGTATTAAATTGGCCCCGGAAAATCGACCCCTGAAAAAATTGCCCCGGTAAAAAAGGCTCTAGAAAAAATGGCCCAGGTAAAAATGTCAACGAATGACAGGAGGTAAAATGGTATTTTTGTTTTATAAAATGGTATGCTAAATTGATTTTATTTAATTTTGAAGTATGGAAAAAAATCAAAAACTAATCAATCAATCAATTGACTAATCCTTTGTTTGGGTTTTAAATAAATATTTCAATCAATCCATGTTTTTTTCAATAAAATATTTTTTTTTCTATAAGATGCTACTGTCAAATAAGTAGTAAAATTGAACAAAATGTTACTAGATCTCTTAGTTACTTTATTTATAGATATCAAAAATAAATTAAATTAAATTAATTCAAATGGGTACGTTCATTAGTTTTAAAAAATGACCTTCATAATTGTACTTAAACAAATAACGAATAACAAATGAACAAGTTAAGATTCCTAAATAAAGTATAGGCCTAGTTTATAGTTTTCACCAAATAAACTAACTGAAAATTTAATCAATAAGGAAATTGCCTTTTAGCTATTCAAAAAAATTAATAATCTATTCCAAAATACACAAGATATAAATTATTCTCAAATAATGAAAGCGTTGCAAAATGTAAAAGTTATTTCTTATGTATTGGGTTATTTCGTTAATCTTTATATGGCATTTTATTTGACATTAGATTCTTTTTTTTTTTAAATAAATTATTTTAGTTGTAAAACTGTTTTAATCGGTAATAAACACATGTTTTTAATCACTAAATTATTTTAGTTTTATAAATGCATATGATACTGATTTATTGATTTAATTTTAGCTTTATTGCAGTATTTAAAAAATCAGAGCCATTTTACCTCAAATGAAACACAGATTTAACCAAATACTTTTTCTTCGATTTATCGATTTTACTATGAACGAGAATCATTAAACTGATTACCCGCCAAGTAAGCTCTATGAAAAAGACCTCCATGGAAATACCTCGATAGTTATACGTCTATTAGCCTAGGGCAATTGGCAGAGAAAATATTTTAATTGAAAGCTAATAATATAATAATACGGTAATTCAGCCTACATAAAAAGCCAAGCAAACAATAAAGGTAGTTCTAAATACACAAAATATAACTAATTTCAGACCATTCACTCAATTGTCATATAAATACCAAGGTTCTTTTATTTTTTCGTATGAGCCATGGGGACTTAAAGAAAACTTCATCATGCATTTCTGGGAGAAGGAGGAGGTGGAGGAAAATAATAATAATAATAAGAAGAAGAATAGGAGGAGGAGGAGGAGGAGAACAAGAAAAAGAAGATTAAAGAATAGGAGGAGGAGGAAAATAATAATAAGAAGATGATGATGATGAAGAAAAAGAAGAAGAAAAAGAAGCAGAAGAATAGGAGGAGGAGGAGGAAAGAAGAAGAATAAAGAATAGGAGGAAAATAAAAAGAAAAAGAAGATGAAGAGTAGAAGGGGAGGATAAGGAGAATAATAAGAAGAAGAATAGGAGGAAGAGAACAAGAAGAAGAACAGGAGGAGGAGAACAAGAAGAAGAATAGGAGGAGGAGAACAAGAAGAAGAATAGGATGAGGAGGAGGAGGAGGAGAAGGAAGAAGAAAAAGAAGAATAGGAGGAGGAGGAGGAGGAGGAGGAGGTGAAGGAAAATACGAAGAAGAAAGAGAAGAAGAAGAAGAAGAATAAGAGAAGAAGAAGAATAAGAGAAGAAGAAGAAGAAGAATAAGAGAAGAAGAAGAAGAAGAAAAAGAAGAAGAATAGGAGAAGAAGAAGAAAGAGAGGAAGAATAGGAGAAGAAGAAGAAAGAGAGGAAGAATAGGAGAAGAAGAAGAAGAAGAAAAAAAGAAGAAAAAGAAGGAGAAAAAGGAGGAGGAGGAGGAGGAGGAAAAGAAGAAGAATAAAGAATAGGAGGAAAATAAGAAGAAAAGAAAAAGAAGAAGGATAGAAGGGGAGTATAAGGAGAATAAGAAGAAGAATAGGCAAGAAGAAGAACAGGATGATGAGGATGAGGAGGAGGAGGAGGAGAAGGAAGAAGAATAGGAGGAGGAGGAGGTGAAGGAAAATACGAAGAAGATGAAGTAGTAGTAGTAGAAAAAGAAGAAGAAGAAGAAGAAGAAGAAGAAGAAAGAGAAGAAGAAGAAGAACAACAACAACAAGTAGAAGAACAAACAACAAGAAGAAGATGACGATGATGAAGAAGAAGCAGAACAAGAACAAGAACAAGAATAGTAGCAGTAGTAGAAGAATCGCAGAAGAAGTACTAGCTTTGAGAAGAGAAGCAATTGAGATACTGAAATTTATATTAAATTTGTTTTTGTTAGCATATCAGAGACGATATATATATAGGCCTACCTATCATTAAAAGATATTAAAGTCGTACATGTTATATAATAATGTATAATATTATCAATGTGAAATGCTAATATGTCTTCATGTAATGTACAGTAATTCGAGTTTGATAGACCGCAGCTGTGTGATCAGACAGAAGTATGTTTTGAGAGGTCTACCAATACTAAATTAATTTGATTAAAATTATGGTCTGTGTAAAGTGTATTGTCAATGAGAATAATTTTAATATAAATATCATTATTATAATTATAAATTTACAATTTAGCATTTAGTTTCTAATGAAAGTTGTGTGACGTAATTTAACCAGTCTCCGGTGTGTTCCTTATCCCAAGAGAGCCGTTCATATCAAGAGAAACATATAAAAAGTAGGTAGCGCGTAATATCGCAATGCAGATCAAAGGCAAATTGATTGTGCCGACAGAGGCTATTATTCACGCATTAAAGATAATTCCATTGAATTTTTGTTTTTCTAAAATCCAATTCGGCCGCTAAATTCTAGATATTTTGCCAGATAACAATCGTATTTGGTGTTTTAGTCAGACTGGCGTGTGTAGTTCGCGAGGGCGTTATAAAAGGTGCAGTCCAACAATTAGGCCTACCAAACAAACGTAAACTTAGGCCTATATTAGTGCGAGTTTCGTTATGATTGTGTCATTTCAGACAAATGATCGTTCAAATTGATGCAAATGCCTATGATATTTGCTTTCCATTAGAGCAGGCGTGGATTATGTCCCATTTATCGGTTTTGATTTCTGCCTGTTGGACAATGTAGACTGGTTTCTCTATGTTTTCTATAACTATCGGAAATAGTTGTGTAGGTTTAAGTTAATGTTGCTATCGACTCTCATTTTTACAACTTTATGTTGATCGACCAGAGCGAAGTTTATCCTACCTGGTCGTCTTTCAGCACCGGCATATCGCTTTCTAATGCCGACAACCAGGAGTGCGGCTGCCTTTAATCAGTTGAATTTCAGGTTCCATTAATCACTAAACTGAAAAGGCAGCCTACAAATAGTTGGTCAACTTGCCCGCCTTTGTCCCGCCCAATCCAGCCCTGTACGTAATGAAGGACACTTTTCCTGTCAACAAATTCTTGTCGGCAGCTTTGATCTTGCTGTCAGGGTTAATAGATCGGCGAGCCTTATGTATCCACCATGACGCCATTCTATTGGCCGGCGGTAAACATCACAGGCATAAATAGATAAGTTGATTGGCCAGCGGCAGATGAAAGCCTAAAGTGGTCTCTGAAGTGAACCGCCTATTCACGCTTTGTGTACAAATGCAAACTAATTGAGTAGCTGTGACGATCCAGCCTCTTTAGACAGGCTATCATAAGATTCAGTCCCGCAGCGTTCATCTCCCAACCACGGTGTTCACCTAACAGACATCCATGCTAAATTAAGTATTATATTAATGAAGATTCGACTGTCATGCCGGCTACGAGTCGAACAAACACTATGGTAAGTACTATGTTGTCAATACGCGCGACACTGATGAAATATCCGATTTTTGTAAAATGAAAATATTCAAAATTGTGGGTTCGTACGTGAATACGGTAGTTTTTATGCGTACAGGCCTTGTTTTCGTACAAAAACAACATTTAGGCCTATATCATTTATAGAGGCACGCTTTCCACAGTAATAAGCAATGTTGGGCCTATGAGGATATGCAGTTGGTCACATCACTAAGTAGGCAACATTTTTTGCTAATGTTTTATGGTTTATTGTATACATGTTACATGACACGCTAAATCGTAAACGTACTTACGACATTGGATTCTGCTTTTTGTTAGAATTTTAATACATATTATATTCGTATCTCAAATTCTTTGCTTTATTTATATCGCATGTTACATATTTAGCATGTTTTTGTGACATAAAAAATGTACGCGCTCTCGAAACCGGATATATCAAACATATTTTAGCCAAGAGGTGTTATAAAAGATCTTCATTCATGAAGAGTTACGTTTATCACGTAGGCCTATTTCTATTTTTACACCGTTAGTAGTCAGATGCTACGAATTTAGATTTATGCATTTTCATTAATTTTTGCCACTTACGTACTAGTATCTATTTATCGGAACAGCTTAAACTAATATGTGGACATTTTAGAGATGTATTATGTGGTTAAGCAATACCAGGCAATGCTTAGGCCTCATATTTGCCTACTAAGACAATTATTACATACTTGATAATTTGATAGCACCACACTGTAAACATACATACTATATATAGTAAATTAGCATATATAATTTTATTTGTAAAACAGAGTGTTCGTCGTAGAAAATAAGAAAGGCTTGACGTATTTCTG
>NW_022758997.1:344770-346582 GCF_011630105.1 Anneissia japonica
TGTTGGAGAAACCCAGAACCAAAATAAAATAAGGTTTATGTAGATTGTTTAATAAATTTACAATATGAAACAAAAAAGCTTCTTGGGTTTTGATATGGTTTGTTCTACAAAATCATGTCACATTTTTAATGCGCAATTCTGGTGTAATTTTAACAACTTAACACAGGCCAGTAATCTTAATCTAAATATTATGACTAAAGTTTGATGTCGAATTAAAATCCGGCGAGGTTTCCTAGCCCATGCTTAGCCTAACCAAGAAGGGGGTGTTTTATAAATTGACGGGCTTGTTTGAGATTGTCGGTAAACAATGAGTGTTTGGTCCTGAATTGGGACGGCATGTCACTTGTCAATTACTTGCGTAAGCTAAGTGAAATTGACAGCTAGTCCCTGTCACTTGCACGTAAGGAGGTCGCTTCGGATACATCACGCCTTAATATTTAAAAAACTCGGCGTAGGTGTGAAATTTTTTGTTGAACAAGCAGCAAGATTCCAGATCTATCATGCGTCATACGAACTCGCCTGGCACGGTTCCCCAAGGCTCATCCCAGCGCACTTGGGGGTCCATTGTTATTTTGGTATATTTCAAGTTGTTGAAAGTTTATAGAAATGCAATAAAATTGGCTTCTGTCAGTTTGTATTTATTCATTGTATTTATTTATTTATTTGATGCCACTACATCTTTCAGTGGCACTCACAAACTGTGGTGCGGTCTTACAAGTTACAGAGTACGCAAGAATTTGAAGGAAAACGATCTTAACTAAAATATATTGCGATTTGATTATTATATAACATATAAAGTCCTATATAAATAATAGTAAAACAGGTCTTCCTCTAACTAAAGACCCCTCCAATTAAAGACCACCTCCAATTACAGACCACTTTTCTGTGGTCCCAAATTAAAAAATGTCTTTTATTTTTATTATTCTAATTAGAGACCAAAGCAGCTAAAGACCACGAAAATCCCGGTTTCAAAAGTGGTCTTTAATTGGAGGGAGACCTGTATTCATATTAAGTTTGCTGTATAGTACAGTAAACACTAATAATGTACGGGAACTGTTATCATTATTTATCTATTTGTTTATATATATATATATATATATATATATATATTATAAATATAGGTATATATATATACATAATAATATATATTAGTTTGAAGCTATGACAACTTCGATTGAGGTGCAAAATTGACACGTCTAAAATATTTTAAACTTAACGAGTCACATATATATAATTATATATATATACATAATAATACAATTAGTACTATATTATGTAAATATGTGTAATATTATGTACTATTATATAATAACTATGTACTATACATATGCATATATATACATAATAATAAAAAAAATAATAGTGATAAGTAAAAAATCTAATTTAAATCTGTAATGAAATTGTAGGTGGAGTTTCAATCATTTCTTATGATAGTGGCATATGTTACCGTACTTTTCAATCTTCCTAGGAACTACTCTTTATTTTTTATTTTCTTTTGTAAACGTGTGAATTGTTTTGGTTTGTAATTGTTTTCCTGAATAAATAATTAAAAAAATAAATGCATACATACATACAGCTCTAGTTCTATTTCTGGCTGTTTACTTACCTCTAATTTTTAGCTGTTGTTTATCAAATTTGTATCTCTGCCGAGATCCAAATTGGTTTCATTGTTTACACATCATTGTTGTTTTTTAGTATTTTGCCTTTTGATAATATACTAATAAACAGTGTATACATATGTATATATATATATATGTATATATATTTATATATATATATAAGTATGTAACAGCTGAGATCCATCCATAAGGG
>NW_022758997.1:347064-362765 GCF_011630105.1 Anneissia japonica
AATATATATAGGCAATATGTAGGCCTATATATGTACGGTACTTGACCAGACCTATATACCGCATGTTACATAGGCCTAGGCATAGGCCTTTATAATAATAATTATTTTATTTTATTCATGTATTTACCTAATTGTCAGTTTAGACAGACTAGAGACATTAATCATATAAATATGTAAATAAATATATTTTTATCCACATTTATATTAAATAGTCCACCTCGTGACAGGTTAAATATTCTATTAATAGTATTAATTTTATTCCTTGACATTAATTTATTTTCGCAACGTCCCTGTCACATTTAATATCTATGTTATTGACTTGTCACCGTCAAAACGTATGCTATCGTTGAACTTTATATCCATTTTCACACAACTGCTTGTATAGACAGCTTGACGAGTGGCCTACCATTTTGGAGCATATGCTGTCTATAGTCGACGGTCAAATACAGTTTAACTTCATTGGCAACTACAGCATTAGGGGTTATGTGTGTCATACTGTGAACTTATTTCGGTGGCTTGGTCATGACAATTAGATATCTTACATTATCGAATAAATTTGTATGAACAAGCTCACAGGAAGATTAGATGAAGGGAAAGTTTGAGTAGTACACGTACAAGAAGGCCATAGACACAAGAGACGGGGACGGCAAAATTGTAGTAGTAGGCATAGGCCTACTAATCGGCCCAATAATATTATGAATACAGTAGACCTAGGCCTAATTATATCCTACCTACATTCATGCTGCTGTTTTTAATATTATTTTATTTTAACGAAATATCGATATGCTTATATACCGGTAACCATACTACAGTTTGATTTTATGACTGCGACCTATAATAATTATCCCATTAATTTTTTTTTAAATTCCCACGAATGTTTTATTGTAGATACTGTTCACAAATATTTTATAAAATTTATCTATTGATTTAATATTTAATTTTATTACACAATTAATTTTATCCCAACACTGTATTTACATTTCTTTGATGATTTATATATATATATATATATAATTAATTTTTATTTTTTATATAATAAAAGGCATACCGGTATAAATAAGTATTATATATAGGCATAGACCTATATAAATTAAAAGGCAAATTACTAAATAAGCCTAGGCCTAATAATGCTTTTAGAAACAACGACTGAACTTCAATTGAGACACAGAGTTATAAGAAAAACCAAAGTAAGTAAAACAGCCAGAGCGAGAACGAAATTTTCCGGACAACACTCCTTCATCAGCGATCAAGCAATTATATATATTTGTTATTTGTCGGAAGATTTAAAATAAATAAATATTGATGTTTGAGATTCGGTCGTTCTAAATAGGCTATATTGATCGTTAAACGATTTCTATGAGGTGAGTTTCGGAACTATCAGTTACAATTGATCTTGTATTATTTGACACAAATTGATTTTCGCCATTAGTGATGATATAATATCGATGAAATTTAAGTGAGAAGTGAAAGGCCTACGCACGTTTAAAAGAAATGCGATACTTTTTACATTGTTTTATCGCGCGGGTTATGCTAAAATTGATTGCGGATCTCTTTCAAGAACATATCAATCGCTAAACGATTCGAAAGATCGGGACTATCAGATCTTGTAGCATTCTATACAACTTAGACCATACACAGGTTGAATATATAAATATGTTAGTTTTCGTCATTATTGATATGCAAGATAGGCAAAAAATGAAACAAATTTTTTTTTAAATTAACTAAAATTTTGAATAGCTTATTTGAAAGGATCAAATAAGTTTTTAAAAAAAATTTTTTTTTGCTGATATTTCATTCATTTCACTACAAAATTCCTTACTTGATTACCGGTCAGCCAATTTAGGGGTAGGCCTATATGTAAAATAATACAGGAAATGTACGGTAAAATTTGCCAGTTCGTTAATTTACCAGGATTTTTTTTCTCTTTCAAATTTTTGATTGTAATTTAATAACCCACTGAAAAATACAAAATAACAATTAAAACATAGATTCAATTATATAATTGTTAGACAGAAAGTACATCTTTAATCGCATGAATTTAGATGAAAAGTGGGCGACCTACGTAGCCTATGGTTTTCCATTCCAAATTTCATTTTCTTTGACCGTGTAGTTACTGCAGATGATAAACAAAGTCATTGCAATACTTTCCAAACTCAAGATATAAATATACAGTATTCGTTCGTTTTTTTGTCTTTGTCTGCACACACAAACAATTTTCTTCGTTTATTTTACTTGTATTCATTGCTCCGAATTGTAATTGAAAATGGTTTGATAGAGATGCGCTTGTAACGCGAGGGAATAAGTCGTTCTTAAATAAATTAAGAGGGCTAAATACAGTATTTATGATTTACAGACAAGCCACGACTAAAACTAATGTCTACAATGGTCGTTTTACTAAGCATTTTTGGCGGCTTGCTAGAATGAAAGGTTTTCTTAAGCTTCTCAGGGTGAAATAATCCTCTTTCTAAAGCCATTCAAACATTAATTTCACGAACACTAATAAACGTGAATATGAAATTGCTAAAATTTGAAATTACAATTCGTTGATTACATTTTATGAACTCCAAGAAAACAATAGTGATAATTTGTACTATGCTTGGTCTGTGTATGTGATCATACTAATGCACACAACCTTTGTCTGATAACATTAAATGTTTGTTTCATCCACTTCCTCGATAAGCGAAGACGAGTCAAGGTACGGTATTCAAAAATGATAATGTTGATAATATGATATTATATTAGGTTAATAATGATAATGATGATGACAATGATAATTTTTAATATGCTTAATCAAAATAAAATAAACAGTGCATAATCAACAGGCCTGGTAGGCCAATGCCTTTAACGTATTTCGACAAAAAGAATTAAACTTTAGAAAAACGAGAAAAGAAAAAGGATTGGATAATTATCGTAATAAAGAAAATATCGTAACTTAATAGTAAGTTATTTTCTTTTTTATTAATATATTAACAAATTACATTAATTTTTATATGACTAATCATAAGCCCTAGTCCATTGTGTAGTAGTATGTACCATGAACACACTGTAAACAATAAAAGTATTTTCCTGTTTTATTTCGATTTAAAACAAAAAATGAATTTCATAGCTAATAACATTTTAGGCCGTCTCCGCAAGTAATGAAACATTTCTAAGCTTCATAATACGATAAAAACAGAAAGGGCAATATACTGAAGGCTAAACAAAATTCAATGTAGAAGTAAAACACAGGCCCAGAATAAAAATGTACATCCACGTCACGTCTAACATGGGTATTCCTCTCAACGGATAAACGCTTCATGAGACGCGATATGTGGCCATGCTTTGTCTCCGGGCTGAATAAGCTTTATTAATTTTACATTATTCGTTTCATTAATTGTGGTTAGTAATTAATTGATTTAAAATATTTAAAATCAACAGATCAGAAGTTTTATGGATTACAATTAAGTAGACCTCGTCTTTAACCACCGTATCAACTTAACAATTTTAACGAACTTCAGCAAAACCACACGGATTCGTTTCCGACGGATCGCGGGGAGTTAACCTGCACGAAGCGTTTCCATAAACTCGCTACCAAGTTTACTCGGCAGCTGTCGGCGAGCCAGTGCAGCCGAAGTTTAGTGATTTTATGTGAAAATGTAATCAATTATAATGAAAATATAATTGATTACAATTTCACTGTAATTTACCCCATGCCTGTGTAAACCATGCTTTAAACAAACTCAGTTCTCTGAACAAATGATAATTATTACGTAACCTAAATTTACCGTCTGCAATATTTTTAAATTTATAAACAGATTATGGACGTTAGGGAAATACAGGAAACGTGTATTTTGAATGGTGGACTAAGGTATACCTAGTTTATAAAAAAAAACCAAATATTTATTTTTAAAATAAAAACAATAGGATTGGTACCGTAACTATCGTACAATTTTCATATGCAACTTCAAAATAAGAGTTGATCGTATCAACATTATACATTACCTGTAATATTAACATTGATATAAAACATTATTTAAAAGACTGTACATTAGAGTCACCCAAAGCACTGATGACGGCAGGCTGGGCAGAGATTTCATTAAGAGCAAAAAAACAAAAATTAGAGAGGTAAAAATTAGTAGTAAAATAGTGAGAGAAACGGTGTTTGTTGTGAGGAATCAGCGGTAAGTATAGTGTCCTATTGCGGCTAAAAAAGAAAATATCAATTGAACAATTGAATATACATACACACACACACACCTGTCTCTTATACACATCTAGATGTGTATAAGAGACAGCTTTATATCCATTTTCACATTGAGAAAGTTCTGAGGACAGGACGAAATATTCGTGTGCAATAAAATACTTATCAATGTTTCTATTACATATAGCCGAAATTATGTTTGGCATAAATGACAGATACTTTTCTCCATTAAAGGCTTCTCTATATTGAATGACCTGATAGAAGCACGAACTCCAGTAACCAAGGCATTTTATAAATAGACCAGTTCCGATTTTAATTGTACGGGAAATTTACCCATAGGCTAGTAATCATTTTGAAAATTAAAATCCTTGTTACTAATGCGGGAGTCTGTACATGATAAGCTAGTATTAATTAAATACATCAGATCATGATCGATTTTTAGCTCTTATCTGTGTTCAGTTTTTATCATTACATAGTATCATTTTTTAAATTACAACAGTAGATGAGAAAAGACAATACTGTAATTATAACTTTCAACTTTTACTTCAATTCAATCTTTATTCATTTTATCATAATTTAACCAGTAATACATTTAAAAAAAGTGAAATTTGAGTTCATAATTTATCAAATAGGCAATAAATCACAGATCGAAAAAAAAACATCGTTCAGTTTACAGACGTTTTATTAACGAAAACACATAAATTTGCAGCCAGAAATTTTTAGAGTAGATCTTACAAAGACTAAGAAATTATTATTTTTAAATATTCGAGCAAACATTTTTATTCTTTCTAATTTTTCGTAAAAGACTTTTAGCTTTTTGAAATATGGAAATTAAGCCTTTTTTTAAATGTTAAAGTTACTCGATTTATCTATCAATAGTATATTATATTTTATTATAGGCTTATTAACTAATTTTATGAGAATTTTTAGACTTTATGGGAGAAATGTTTTTCTTTTTAATTTTCAATTAAAAACTAATTATACTTTATAGGCTATGGGCCTACAATACAAACACTTCGAATACTGATAATTGTATTTTCAAATTCTTTAGCTCATTGCAAACGGCATAGGTTTAAGCCAGATGGTAATATTTTTTTACTTTAAAGGTAGAAATGGCGCTAATATTGCACATTATACAACGAATTTACTTATAAATAATACATATTATATTCAATATTATTATCACTTTTAAATGATCCACGAAGGCAAACATGGTGTCATCTACCTGATAACTGGATGCCGATAGACACTAAAACTATCTTAAGCACTGGCTTAAACATTTACCATTTAAAATTAGAAGGTCTTCATATACGTTTTCCTGTCATTTTTTTTATTTAATCGTATCCGACATCGTAAACGCAATTCTGTTTCATTACCGTACTTTTGGGAAATACGTATTAATAATCTTAGTGGTACTAGTTGGCCATTAATATTAACTCGAATACATATATAAACAGATGGAATTTAGGCCTATCTTTAAATTCGAATAAAATAGTCCCGATATCGTCTGGATGGAGTGATGTTGCGTGAGCAGGTTCCTCGCGTCTATCCATCTGTGGGCCAAACATTAGTAATTTTAATAATACAATTGGCGGCATTCTTTATTCACTTACAAATAATCCGCGAAATCTTCTCATAAAATTAATGGGAGCGATAATGGTATTACGGAATTTAGCTGATATTTGATTATAAATTATATCCGCCACAATTTATGATTGAACAAATCAGAGCATGTCAAAATCAGCAGCATCACTTTAATTAAAAGAAGACATATCATTAATTAATTTGATTCGCATCGATTTATAGCCATATTATCACTGTTTAGCCTATAATTACTGGAATGACATTTTATTATTGATTTTAACGGGTAAAAACATTATTATACGACCGCATACAAATGATGAACTAAAACTTAATTATAGGCCTGCATTGGGGAACAGGTTTATAAACATTTGACGTAAATTTGTGGGAACAGCTTCTTTGTGTTGATTTTTGTTAATGCGTGAACGGGGAATTTAATCGCATATTACACTGATGGAATTGTATTAAGTTACTTGTTTTTGTCGGTGGTACAATTACTCAACGCACCCGGTTTCCCCATTTATATTTTGCTATAATCATGTAAAAATTAGATCTAGCTAACTGGATTGTATTGAAGAACCGCATCATTTTTCTGGTGTTAATTAAAACCTGTATTGAATCAAGGAACCTCCTTGATTGAAGCAAGGCCTACCAGAATGTGGTACGGTTTCCCTAAAGTACTCATAGGCCAACTTAATTACGGCTACAACACTTTCTGGCATAGGCTACGTGTCAATACTTTGTCAAGTTAATATCAAGTTATTCTACCAGAAATGTAAGCATTTTTAGTATAATATTAAAAGGTCTGTTAATCAATAAATATCGTTTTTTTCCCCTATTTGGAAGTTGATAACTTATGTGACTCCTTAAAAAGAGCAATAAGTTTTAGTTAAGGTTTTTTATTTTGGTTCTTGCATGGTATTATGCCTACTTTAAGAAACGTGTAATTCAACACTACTGTACTTTAATTTAAAGTTTCCATGGGTAATCCCATGGGTGAATTAAATAGACATTGATCCAATTCGCGTTTTTATCCATCATTTCAGCGATTCAGGCTTCAGATAGACTTCTTCAAATACACAAGCCTAATGGTATTATCCACCCCCACCCACCCGTCGATTAATAACACCCGGTTATTTTAACTCTTTTTTTAGTTTTGTAAACAACAAGCTCCATACAAAACAAGCATTTAGCTGTTTTCAATAATTCACACTTAACTGTAAATTAGATAGGGTACATAGCGATTCGATCCGATATAACTTATAATCATGCGTTGAGCGATTGACAGGACGACCTGTGTTACGTGTATGTATTTATAAATTACATTTATGATTATCAAAATAGAATGTTTACACATTTTTGAAATGGAATCTAGCTGTAAGAAGCAATGGGCAAGTAAACTAGTAACGCAGGGTGAATCGATTCGTGTTGACTGTGGGAATGATAAATTCGCGCCATAACCCATGCATGAACGTACAATTATGATTGTCTGCTGTGAAGCTGATTAAATTACATTCGTAATAACAAACCCGTCATTATTGTCGCAATTTTTCTTTGATCACATCCTCTGACGTGCCGACGTCGTTTTAATGCTATACTCGTTTAATACATTTTGTGGAATATTTTTCATTTTCATGAAAACCCCGTATATATTATATGAAAATATATTAAATAATTCTATATTACTTTCTATTACAGAGCTTCAGTTCTTGCAATCCCCTTGACATGCTGGTTGAGACATGTAAAAACATAGGCAAAGGAGAACCCTCCACAACTTCGAGTCACGGTCATGGATTTATTGCGCCTCTACGATCCCAACCAGATTCTCATCAACGGCTACTTCAAATGGCTTCATCAACATCAACACTGCCTAGACTGGCCACGGCCTTGATTTCACCGTTACGGCAATCGACGCCTCAATCGTCTGCTCATACGTCAATGTGTTCGCAATACAATCTTCCCCCAACTCCTCCCGCTGAAGGTTCAACAACGAGACCTGAGTTTTTTCGTAGATGTAGATCTTCCTGTTCTTGTGGAACTTCGAACTCAATGTTCACTACTCCATACTATACACATCTTCGACCATCGGAAATGCCTCTGTATTTACCACTAAGTACGATGCCATGCAGCTTCCCAGCACCGAGCTTAAATGAAATGGCATCGATGGACGCTCTTCAAAGTCATTCAAGTCGATGTGCTTCGATCTCTTGTTGTAGGCATTACCCTGCAGTACCATCGCAAGCGTCTCCTACTGCGACAAATGCCAGCTTACAACCACTGTCGTCACCCATTTCATTAATGGACTATTCTGCTTATCCATCGCACTCAATAGCAACAGGAACATCTTCTGCCTATATTACTGGCGTACACGACCTGGTGCCACACGTTGGCTATGGTTCTCCGATGCCATACCATCAATCGCCAACCGCAATGCTGTCAAAACTTGCAGCACGGCGATGCCGACGATGCCAATGTCCGAACTGTCAGAAACCTACAGATCCAGCAGATAAAAACAAGAAAAAGCAACACATTTGTCACATACAGGGGTGCGGCAAAGTTTACGGAAAAACATCTCATCTAAAAGCGCATCTCAGGTGGCATTCTGGCGAGCGACCATTCGTTTGCCATTGGTTGTTTTGTGGCAAAAGTTTTACACGTTCGGACGAGTTACAGCGCCATCTTCGGACACATACTGGAGAAAAGAAATTCGTGTGTTCAGAGTGCAACAAACGTTTTATGAGGAGTGACCATCTCGCTAAACACACCAAGACACACGTAATAACACGAAAGAAATTGACAAAGGATTCTTAATCTAATGACTAATTGCGTTTGGAGCATTCTATTGTATTTGCGATGCAACTTTAAAATGTTGAAATTAGTAGACCAGTTGTTAAAATTCGTAGACCTGTATCAAATTTGATAATTTCATAGCTATATATACACAAATATTTTAGTCTCCAAATTTAATGGATATTTTAGAATTTATTCAGTGTTCAACATATACTGTCACCCAGAACAAGAACTCAAGTATTAAAATGATTAATAGACGTTTTAAATACGGAAATCCTTGACGTTTTTGCCAGAAATTGACGGGCACGTTCATGCCTATAAGAACGGTGTTATTAAATATCCATTATTTGGCAAAGGGCTTTTTTTTTCTCATTCTATTTTTCAGATGGGAGCAAATACTATAACTTTTTTTTAAAGTTTATGAAGTCTATATTTGAATTACGTGGTAGTATATACCTTTTATGATAAACGTAAATTTGTTGTTATGGAAATTACATTATTTAATCTTTTATTTTAAACATTTTTAAAGAGCTTTTTGTAAGGAACACCATTAGTGTATGTATGTATCCATCGATACTATAGAGTGTAATGGATATTTACATCATACGTTGGTGTTTTTTTTCTGTTTTGAAGACATTTTATTAATACTTTCCAATAAAATATCCAAATTTTTTTATCAGCTGGCCTTCATATACTGTACTGTATTAAAAACAACTTCATTGATGGGAACCCAATTGGAAATCGGCCGGACTCACTAGCCTAACGGATGTTCCTGATCCTCATACTATTTATTTTCGTTCACAGTCATTTTTATTGCTGCATATGATATGTCGAGCATCAAATAAATATATTCAGCCAATCAATTGATCGATCAATGAATCAGTCGATCAATAGGAAACAAGATTTTTATATAGGCCTAGTTCGTAAAGATGTGTCGCGAATCTGTGATGTACTTGACGCTTATCGTCTCGTATACTGAATGCTTAATGTAGCCAAAATTTTGTTTGTTTGGTTTAATCATCAACCCAATTTAAGGTTTTCCTTTTGTTTATCTGTACTTGGATATTCCTATTTATATTATCGAAATTATAATGTAAAATATAAAATATTGTGGAACGCCCCCATTGTATTGTTTCTGTTTAATAAATGAGTTTTTAAAGATTATTAGGTATTTTGATGCCATTTACAATAAAGATATTTGTGATATGGATCTAAAGTTCGAATTCCAATACTTTAATTACATACAATCATATTTACAGTGTTTGTTTAACGTTAACATTATATTTAAAAAAAAGTATGATATACAGTATATTGATTGATATCAAATTGCATCTAAGAATATAATTATATACAATTACTGAGCAAAATCAACGATTTTTTATATTCCATTGTGTTTCAGTTTGTTGATGTTCAGTATTTCAAAAGGGAGGTTTTGTGCACTTTTATGAATATCGTTCCGCAATACATTTTAATATATTTGAGCCGATCATCATGCATATAAGTCACGGTGTACGTTCCTTTTTTTGACGAAAATTATCGGTTATATCACAGATCCTATATAGGCCTACAGATGTATATAGGATCTGTGGTTATATGTTTGTTGGAAAAGTAATGGACATCATTTTACACTTTGCATAATTAACCTTTACGGAATATCAATCAATTTAATAGCTAACCAACCAGAACACCACAATGAATACGCGCTTGCACGAGTTTACGTACGTTTACGCTATCTTTTTGAGGGACTATATCTAATGGGCGGAGCTTAGCGGAAAGATCCATTACCAACTTACAAGAGTAAATATAAAAGAGAAATTGAAAATTCTACGTCGTTCAAAACACTCGGGGCGCAGGGCCTATTTTCTACGCACTCACTTTGCGTATTTATCAAATGCGAAACATATTGTTTTTTTTTGTGCTAGAATATATATATTTAAAACAAAGCTGTGGTGTATCGGCATCGTGTTCGTTAAGTGTTCCGAACTCTCCCTAAATTTTATGAAAATAATATTATTTAAGAAATATATTTATATGCATAAACTTTGAACAATTGTTAATATTTTTTAAAGTGTTGTTATACGTTTGTTTCCTGTTAAATGATCCAAATAAAATTGTGAGAGAGATAAAAACTATTGAGCAAATCTCGGGTCATGTGTTGTTACTTGATCACAAAGATTTATTTGATAATACAGTCATTATATACTGTGTATAAGAGACAGTTATACTATGATTACTAATTTTTGTTATTTACATCTTCTTTTTGCATACATACAGTATTGTGCAGATTGGACGTCATTAACAACCTATGTTTTGCTTTTTCGTTTGGGAAACGTTTGTGTACAATAGATACTGTACCTTCAGCCCATGCGGAGTACCTTATGCACACGCACCGTCTCACCGAACACAGCTAAGACAAGAGATTATTAAGCAGACAAACACATTTGTAGCAATACAATAATTAAATCTTGAATCATGAAAGTGTTTAAAAATACATCAGTTAGGGTGGGACAACAAAACTTGACAGTTCTATCCTGGTCCCCAATTTCGTCATCATAGCACAGGCCGCGCCATTTGATCTCCGGGTAAAATATTGTGCACATTGCGCGTCGTGATGATACGCACGGATTGATGGCCTAAGCCTCTACTCTCTCTTGATGTTTGGCAATATGCAGAGCAACTCATCTGTAGAAAATACCCGAATACGAATCAATAGTAATAACATGGCAAGCAAACTCTCTTGGTAGTTTTATTTAAATATACAATAATTTGTGATCATTTTGAGAATTGGAAGTGTTTTGAGTTTGGCACGTGACTACATATAATTTGTTATAATACATCCATATATAAATCGTGAATAAATCGATAACGCATGTTTTCATCTCATCGAGACTTGTCGGTCTTTTTTGAGGATGCAGACTTTTAATTACTTTGATTAGAAAAATGTCTTTGAAGTTTCCCGTCGTGGTTGTTTTTATGTGAATTCACACTTTTTAATTTTGATTCAGGCGTAGATGGCGTGCTCCATTACGAATTCAGCATTACGAAACATCACATAATCAATCGGCAAGGTGTACCTTTCGTCATTGCTTAAAAAATAGCTTAATTAATGAACAGACGAATTAATACATTATCTATTGTCAGATTAAAAAGGTTGTGAGATGTACGTATTTTTTCAAATGCGATTATAGACACTATGCGATTATAAACTCTAAAGAGTTAGTTATTGCAAACACCTCGGTGTTTATATCGATGAAAATTTACCATGGAATAAGCAAACTGATAATGTAAAAACTAAAGTTCTGCCAGGTTTGTACTACAATACTGTATTTGAAAAAGACCTCTAAATTTCTATCAAATGATCAACAATATCTTATGTTAATTTACAGTTATTTTATAAATGAAAAACGAATATAATCCAATGTTTTTATTATTTTATAATGGGCACTTGCCCGGCTTGGGCCAGGGCAAGTTGTATATTTCTGGATTGTCCAGATATTCAATGGTTCACTGGGACCATTGGGCACCTGGCCCAATCCGTGTTAAAAGGGTCATGTGACACTTTAAATAAACGATTATGTGATAAATCATATATTAATACAACATATTTATTGATTTACTTCGAGTACTTTCCCGTCTTGAGACCGGGCAAGTTTTATTATTCTGGGTTGTCCAGATATTGTATAATTCATTGGGACCATTGGGGACTTGGGCAATGCCTTTAAAATGAAGCCATGTGACCTTTTCAATTTAAACTTATTTGATAAATGAAATGAATATTTAAAATGGGCACTTGCCCGGCTTGGGCCAGGGCAAGTTGTATTTTTCTGGATTGTACATTCAATGATTCACTGGGACCATTGGGCACCTGGCCTAAGGCGTGTAAGAAGGGTCATGTTACACTTGAAATATAAGGTTATATGATAAATGAAATAAATATAATACAATATATTTATTGATTTAAATTGAGTACTTGTCCGCCATAAGCCAGGGCAAGTTTTATTATTTTGGGTTTCCCAGACATTCAATGATTCATGAAAACCATTGGGCACTTGTTGCATGCCACTGAAATGGAGCCATGTGACCTTTTTAATTTACAGTTATTTTATAAATGAAACAAACATAATACAAGGTTTTTATTTATTTAAAATGGGTTGCCCGGCTTGGGCCAGGGCAAGTTGTGTTTTTCTGTATTGTCCAGACATTCAATGACTCATTGGGACCATTGGGCACCTGGCCCAAGCCGTGTAAAAAGGGTCATGTGACACTTGAAATATACGATTATGTGATAAATGATATAAATATAATACAATATATTTGTTGATTTAATTTGAGTACTTGCCCACCTTGAGCCAGGGCAAGTTGTATTATTCTGAGTTGTCCAGACATTCAATGATTGGTTCCACTTGGTACCTTGACCATTTAAAAAAAATGGGTCATGTGACCTTTTAAATATACAGTTATATGATAAATGAAATGAATATAATACAACCTTTTTATTTTACTTAATATGGGCACTTGCCCGGGTTGGGCCAGGGCAAGTTGTATTTTTTCTGGATTGTCCAGACATTCAATGATTCATTGGGACCATTGGGCACCTGACCCCAGCATTTTAAAAAGGTTTTGTAATAAATGAACAATACTTTTATTTTTTTTAAATGGATACTTGCCCGGCTTAGGCTAAGGCAAGTTTTATTTTTCTAGGTTGTTGTTCATTGTTTCATTAGGGGGTCAAGTGACACATTAAATGAACAACGCCTCTTTAACACGCACAGGGATGAATATCGAACGTCGAACAAGTATCTAACTTCAGCAGTAGCAAATATCGAACGAGGAACAAGTATCTAATTTCCAGTTGTCGAATATCGAACAAGGAACAAGTAACCAACTTCACGCCGGAAAAAAAAACAACATACGGGATAAGGGGTAAAAAAGGTTTAATTGGTAGCATCATATACCATGCCGACGTGGTGAGGATATTTCAAACTTTCCCTAACCCGAACTTCCGTAAACCGGACATTTTGAAACTCTGACTTTTTGTAACGTGGACGTTCCGAAACCAGTACTTTCGTAAACCAGAACTATATATGTAGCTATTTATGGTCCATGATTCCTCAATACCGTAAAAAAAATAATATCTATTTAGAGGGCGCTAGAGGAAATGAGTGGATATTAGGTGATTTTACAGTACAGTACCGTACTCGCGGGAATAAGCGCCCGGGCGCTTAAAATATTTTTCGCACTTTCTGAGGGGCGCTTATTCAAACGGGGCGCTTATGAAAACAGAGTGGAAATTGAGGGGGCGCTTATGGAAATAGATGAAAATCGAGGGGTTCTTATGGGAAATTATTTTAATAATTAAAAATTCAAGAGGCACTTTTTGAATGAAAAAAAAAGATTATATAAGGACATTACGAATGGTGGTTAGAAAAGATAATCGTCCAGAGAACATGGCTCATAACAAGAATGCGTGAATATTTACATAACAGCAAAATAGCAGATGCAATTAGTGATGGGTAGTGGTTAGCTTGTTTGCCATCGGCCGATTGAGATTAGCAGGATGGCAGGATCATTGTATTTTTTTTTAAAACTCAGATGAGAATGTGCTTAAGGTCGAAGAAAGAAAAAAAGGAGTAGGACTAGACATAGACAAATATGTAAAAAAAGATTAAAGTTGTAAATATACTGTCTGTCCAGGGATCGGAGCTCTCATCTGTCCAAGTGAAATATCCTTATTTTGATATTGATCTAAGAAGAATGTGTTTCCACTCTACAGCTCAAATCATGCCAACAACCACAGTCCAAGGATTGATTGGATTATTGACTTGCTAAAAAAAAAATCTTATTTAAACGGGGCGCTTAAGGAAATTTTCAAGTTAGGAGGGGCGCTTATTCAAACGGAGCGCTTATTCGCGCGAGTACGGTAGTTGAAAAAGGGAACACATATCTCCTTGAAAGTTGCTCACCCCTTATTAAACTTTTATTTTAGGCCTACTTGTGACCTTTATTGATTTTTAGTACGAAATATTATTACACCTTGGATCTTTATCAATTTTACAGCCAAAATGTGCTCCACTTTTCCACTTAGGACCCGGTTTAATACATTTTGGATCAAGCGTTATCACACTTATGACCTTTTCATGTCCGAAAGTTATTTTTATATACTTAGGACCTTAGCATGTAATTTGAAATTAGAGCTAGTGGTTTTCACGGCATAACACAAAAGAACAAATCTTTTTTTTTTTTAGCCACATAAGGAAAGCATCCGTAGCATTTGTATAATTTTGCAATGTAATTATTCCATCCTGGAACACATTCAACATCCAACATTTTTGCGGGATTTAAAACACATGTTAGCAAAACATTACTATTATCTTTGTATATAGGCCTATCAGTAACGTTTTGAATATCAGCGTTGCCAACTTACAATAGTTTCTGTGCAGAAATTAACATTTTCGTAAAAGAGCACCGGTGCCATTACATTGGCCTTATTATTTACAAACATAATATGAGCATAATAAATCGCAGAGCTTTTGTAAATAAAAGATAAAAGGAAATAATTTGAGGTTAAGGTGTCATACAAAACATAATAGGCCTATGTTTTTATGAATGGACATTTGTTTTTTTTTGTCTTTCGTGGGAGTCACCCACTTTTTTGTCACTCTTTTTTTTTTTAATTGTTTTCATTCATTTTTCCATCTTTAATCTATATAACATTTCAAATGAAATACGGGTAACTAATATATACATGTATAATACTTTTGTCGAAATTAAAGCATTCTTTTTTACAAAGTTTTTTTTTCCATGGTAAAGTTTAAAACAAAAAGAAAAAGAAAATAATAAAAGCTGGAAATTCATTAAATTGTATAATTAGATCCAACAAATTAGATCCAAAATATCGATTTGTGAAATATATTTTTGGTAATTCACAGTCAGTAGGACATCTTCTTTAGTTATATATATATATATATATATATATATATATATAAGTTTGAAAGGCAAATGGGAAAAACCCATAAAACAGCAAACGGCCATATAATGCAAAACAATTTAAAATTACAATTAAAACGAAACAGTAGAGAAAATCCGATCAGAATGACAAAATAAACTAAGCATCCACTGGAAGGAATCCCAATATCTGCAGACGGATATA
>NW_022758997.1:362961-364535 GCF_011630105.1 Anneissia japonica
ATATATGAATGTATATATATATTGTATTTAATTTTTGTTTATTTTAAAATTAAAATCCATTATACACTTTTTTTTCACATCTTTTTTTACCTTTGTACAATACCCAAATCATCTTTGACTTAGACCTTCAGAAGTGTCACCTGTATGTACTTTCTTAAATTTTGTTATAATTTAGTTGGATATATAAATGGACATTTGTGGTTGAAAAATGACAGCATGACAAAGTTTTACGAAAGCACTTCAATTTGTTGATCAAATTACTTTTTTCTCTAGTTCATCAGAGACGATATATTTTTTAAATTATAGGCCTACAGCCCACTGAGGTAAAGAAACGCTATTTTTATGGGAACTCTTTACAAAAATGCTGTATGTATTGCATAGCATCTTTATCTTTGGCTTCTCCGCTGCCGATGGTGGTGTAATATTCTGGTTTTCCACTAGGCCAATTTATTCGCGCGAATCGAAAGCGTCGGTTCATGCGCATGCGCATTCACATTCCTATCGGAGTTTTTGCGAAGAGAAGAAATGCGCAACCAATCAGAGCTTAGGAAGCAAACCGATGCTTTGATTCGCGCGAATAAATTCGCTTAGTATAAAACAGGCTGAAAGCCTGTTTTCCACTTGGCGAGTTTATTCGCGCGAATGGAAAGCGGCGGTTATGCACATGCGCATTCTCATTTCTATCGGAGTTTTTTGCTAGCGAAAAAATGCGCAACCAATCAGAACTCAGGAAGCGAACCGACGCTTTGATTCGCGCGAATAAATTCGCCTAGTGGAAAACGAGCTTAATGCAAAGACTGTTACCAGGATAGGAATACTATGTGTGGCAAAGGAAAGTTTTGTTTTTTTTAGCATGTGCAGATTGTGCTTATCTGGCTCATTAGCATAACAATGCCACACATAAGGCTAATTCCAATTACACAGCTTAAACCAGCCAGCTCCCTATCCTGGTAACAGTTATAAGTCCTTGCTTAATGTGTGGTGACGACGTCACTAAGCAAAAATGTCGCGTGTCTTTTATAGTCTAGGCCTATAAACTTTATTTTATACTTGCTTATTATTATAAACCAGCAAGTTAAAGACCAACCAATTTTAAAGTTCTTCAGTGAATGCAAAAGTCGAATGCTTATATATAATCCTGCTGATAAAGTTAAGCCAAAATTTCCATAATATATGAATCGTGCATCATTGCCGCAAAACTCTTGTATTCACGTCTCACACAATGTAGCCTGTTGTCTTATGTAGAAAAAGCAAAATTTTGGGCAGATTCTTGGCAATTATGTTAAAACAACTCTAAAAACACTACTGATCAAGAAAAAGTGGGTGCCAGTTTTTTCATTCACTCATTGGGCCTCCATTTTGAAATTCAAAATGGCTGCCTTTTTAACCGATTTATTGGTATTAAAGAGTGGTTTAAACATTTTATTGGCATTGGGTATTTATATATATATAATATATATAAACTGTTACTGCTGTAGCAGCTGACTTCTTCGTCATTGGCGGGATTAGTTGACAAATATATAATAATACAAATTATATATATATATATATATATATATATACATAAATATATA
>NW_022758997.1:365124-380555 GCF_011630105.1 Anneissia japonica
GCTTTATAACCGCAAGGAAGAGGCGCATTATAAATGCCTGTACCAGTACCAGAGTACCAGTATATATAAATTTTGAAGGATAAGTGACCAACTGGGCCATTATTACACCGCGTTTGGGAATTTAAATCTGATTAAAGCAGCTGATCGTTCACATTCCTTTTCGCATGCATAGTTGAACAGCACTAGTTCTTTATAGGCGGATCCAAGGGGGGCCCAGCCGGCCCGGGCCCCACTGAATTTGCCAAATTAAAAAAAAATAAGAAAAAAGAAAATTCGACTAAAATTTTTAGTCTAGGAGTGCCATTTCCGGCCATCTAGAGGTGCCATAATCATAAATTTTCTTACCTCAGCCCAATCATGGTGGGGCTGAGGAAATATAGACCCTCCACCTGCGAATGTCCCTCTCCAGGCCTCCTCTATTTCAAATTCCTGGATCCGCCACTGGATCTTGGTGTACCGCAAGTAATACAGATCATTATGAATCTTCCTTATCTGTTTATCACTTGCATATTCATATATGTATTATATGTATACACAAATTATATAAAGGGTATATAATTAGAGAAAAACTGTCATTTATTATTGATGACTAAAGTACTCAAATGCTCAAAAAACCTAAAAAGCTATAACTTTCAATCCAATTCAGTCAATGATACAAATTCGGAAATGTTGCCTCCCCCCCCCCCAAAAAAAAGTGAATTATTGCTATGTACCAGCTGACTAAATTTACATTGTATAAATGGAGCAGATAGCTACATGCGAGAGAACGCTGTTTCAGTTTATAAAGGTAAATGGTACATCTACCTGGCATCACTGGAGCATCTTTGTAATTACTTTTTTCCCACCAAATGGAGAGTTTATGGGAAACAGCAGCATCGTTCATGTGAATTGCTGTGATAAAACTCAATTGTTCGTTAGTTTGATTTTGGAGTCATCTTTGGAGAACTTCCTTGGCAGCTGATGCTCTTAATCTTCAAACCAGGGACCTCCTCTCATTTATGTTGTTTGCTGATTTGCTTCATGGCTCTTCACGCTCTCAATTTGGTGGGGATTCTGCACCAAGTCTGTTGAGATTAACCCAAGTCTTTTTTTCCAAGTTTACAACCTCTTGGTTACTGAAAAGGCAGTCAACAAACTGCTTAATGTACAAAGTTACCGGTAATTGCTTGGACCATCAGTCTACGATCTAAGTTGGTTGGTTCGGGGTGCTGTAACAGAGCTTTTGTAGCATAATGATTTAACTGGAATTATCTGTTTCTTGAAAGATGTAGGTGTAAGATTTAAACTACCATGATTTACTGTTTTTGTTTGCGAGCTTAATTGTATGGACATTTTATCTCAGGTTTGCAGGAACAGTACCAGTGTGTCGAATGTTTTTAACTGGTTTTGTCATCGGCACCTAACAACTCTTAATTCATTTTTCAGAACAAGGTAAACTTTTTTGTGAATTGAAACTGTGACTCTATGAGCAGTGCATAACCTGCACCAGAGTACTGCATGCTACAAGCACTGCTGGTGATGTTCAGACTGTTGTAGTATTCATCCCATTCAGTCCCTTCTAACCTTAATAGGCTTTACATGAGACGGTGTCTTAATAAAGAATTGTTAGGATATGATCCAGTATGATGCCAAAATGTCGTAGTACCTAATCTTGAGTCCCCCTGTTGACGAAGCAATTGTTAACTGGAAGATCAGATCAGATCTGAGAGTTTTTGGTTAGCTGAGGACAAGGTGACATTATGGAAAGTATGTGCAACATCAACTTACGCAGATATGTTAACACCATTCAGTTAGTGGTTTCTACTACATTGTTCATTACAGATCTCAAGAAGGAAAAGTCTGTCAAGTAATGGAAAATCTCAACAAACACTGCAAACTGGTAGACCTTTCTTTTCACTCCGATATACTCCTAATTTCGGAGTCCTTTAGGAGGTCATTTTTACACACCAGAACCAAACCAAAGGCAGGCCACTACTATATCGCTGCTGCAGCATCACAATACCACAAACTGTCTCAGTCAAAGAAGGCCGAGATGGTTTTACTCAGCTAAAATCTGTGTTTTGCACCCTGCTGTTAGTTTGAACTCTAAATGTCAAATGGATCATTCTTGACAAAATTTTCAACAAATTATTCAACAGTAGCGGCTTTAAAATATTTTGTATAGCACCGCATCTTCAAGAGTAAGATTTGTGGGTCAAAATATCAATTTAAGAAACATACATTGGTATCAGCTGCAAAATGCATTTAATTGAACTTATTTTCTAAATTGAACGCAAGGTCTTAGTTTTTAAATTAGAATGCTGCAGCATCACTTTTGTCAGACTGCTAGTGTTTATTTGCAGAGAGTGTAAATCTCGTAGAAGTGATTTGAATGAATGGATTTGTGTATCAAAGTTTCCATGGCACCATCCCACATAGGGAGGATCCAGACTTTTTTAAACGAGGAAGCAACAATTTCATATAGGCCTAAATGATGATTATTATTATTATTTATTATTTATTATTATTATTATTATTATTATTATCATTATTAATATTATTATTATTATTATTATTATTATTATTATTATTATTATTATTATTATACAGATAGGCCTATATGTCTAGTAATGACATGATTGATGTACAGTACATGCTGTTACACTTAGTATTTGTATGCGATTTTGTAATTTCACTGTTAACACACAAAAAAAAGATGACAATGGCAAAACAGGGGGAACGTTCCCCTCCCTAAATCTTCCCCTGTCCAACATTGTGGAAACCGAGGAACAAAATGTTGTGGCTATGGCAACTAGATGGCCGGAAATGGCACTCACAGTCTTAGGCCTAAATTTGAATATACCTTTCATCTTTTATCTCTATTTTTTAATTTTCAAAGAAGTTTGGGGAGGGGGAATGGCCCGGGACGGGGTGGTGGGGCAGGGGGAATTAAGGGGAAAAGGGTAAGTGTCAGTGCTTAGTGATTAAGTTAGGGAGATTCAGATGGCAAAATATAGTGATATGTGGAAATTTTGTGAGTACTTGAGAAAACCTTTTTTTTTGCAAAAGAAAATCCAGTGGAGATGTGTGGGGGAGCAAGATTTATGGGAGGGGGATTATTTTTGTGCTCTTATTTTCTTCCCAATGCATCATTGATCCTATTTTATGATATCAGATAATATAAAATGACTATTGTATGATATATAAATGAATAACGATGATCGAATTGCAATTTTTTTTGTTAAAAACTAATTTTCGGCAGCGGCCATTTTGAAATTCAAAATGGAGGCCCTAGAAGTGAATAAAAAAACTGGCACCAATTTTTTTTTATTAATCAGTGAATTTTTTAGATATGTTTAGACACGTTTGCTAAGAATCTACCCAAAAAATTGACCAAGTTAAAAAATATGACATAAGACAACAGACTAATGACGATATGTTACGCAAATTCGCATGCGGCGATGCCAATAGGTAAAATGTCGCCCTCTTTTGTCTAGAAAGTTTATTTCTGATTTCTGAGTACTGTACTCTCTGCGATTTAAGAAAAATTAAATTAATTTTTTTTTAATTTCAAAATGTGTGTATATAAGTAAGTTATTAAGTTTCAATAAGGCCTAGCAGGAGAACAAAATACTCGTAAATTAACAGACGTAAAATAATAATATTACTAAATGCATCATTGATTCTAACCATTCCCTAGCAGAGAATATTCGGACCTCGCTCAGTGATTTTTGATAGTGAAGTTTTCAGACAACTGATAAAAAAAAAACAAACAAAAACAACAAAAAAACAAACAAACAAAAAACCAACTAGACGGAATTTGTGAAAGACAATAGTAATTTAATTATTAATCTATTCTAAATAAAACTGATGTATAATGAACTAATGTTACGTTCTTATATTTCGTTTTATGAACACGAACTCAACAAAAGCATCATTCTTTTCAGAAATACTGAACCTTATGATTTATTATAAATTTATTAATCTAGTTTATTGTGATTAAACATTAAATATTTACCTATAGAGTATTTCTAAATTCCTTATTTTTCTTTCACTTATTTCTTTCTTTCTATTCCATTTTCTTTTTTCTTTTCTTTCAAACCTTCTTTTCCTTTATTTTTGTTCTTTTTATTTTCCTTTAATTTCTTTTCATTTCATTTCATTTTCCTTTTTCATGTTTTTTTTTAAATTTTTATTTTGAATTTCTTTCATCCTCCTTTTTTTTATTTTCGTTTCTTTACGTTTTCATTTCTTTTCTTACCGTATGTTTTTATTTTTGTTATTCTTTGTCACACTCTCTTCATTATCTTTTCTTTTCATTTTTTCTTTTCATTTCCTTTCTTATTATTTTCACTTTTTATCATTTTCCTTTCTTTTCATATTATTATTTGATTGTCGTTTCATTTTTCTTTATTTTCATTTTCTTATCTTCACATTTCGATTATACAATTTTGATAAACACTTATCGGACTGGTAATTACATTTTTTCGTTATTTAAAGGTTGTATAAACCAGCGAAAGCAATCATGTCCATCGGAAAGTAGTAATCATGTGTTTTAGATAAATCGATCAAATGACAAAGTGGTTAAGGCAGGGCGCCGCTATAGTATCAGCGCTGGTTCCGCACACTTACCTAATGGTTCTGGAGGTGGAACAAGTCAATTGTAGGCCCAGTGTACACGATTGGCTCATGTGCTGTAAACATAACCTAGTACATCTTTTGAGACGAGTTGGAAGTTTCCCCGGTGGTCCATACACAACCCCCGTTGTGGCGGACGAGAATAGCTGGCACCGGTTTACCGGGTACTAGCTCAGACACGAGAAGGCCTTAGAAAAAAAGAAGAACGTTACTGTATGAGCTAGTCCATGCTTCAAGCGCTCTGATCCTTCATGAAACATCGTTAGTTATTTGTAAGTGCTGTAATGTATGTAGAGATAAGTAAAGTTCAATGATCTAGTACAATAGATTAGGAGGATTTTTCGTTTGATTTTACAACAGATCTCTAGACTGCAACTTCTCATATTTTGAATTAATAATATCGTTGCCAGATATTGTTAGACGCTCACACTGTGTGCCGATGGTCATCGTCTGACACGCGATTTATGGAGAACACAACGCAACGGATCGTTCTGCCATCGACAACCAGCGACGGCGTGAGTTCGTCAGTTGCTCATTGAAAGCGGAGATGGATTTGTCGGCCTATACGGTCGTAAGACCGTCGGACGATGTGGTGTGTGTGTGTGTGTGCCCGACTTAAGTGTGCACATGGTGTGTAGTTCACGCTTTGTCGGTGGATTTGGTTTAATCTTGTATATAGGGCATAGTATAATAGCTGAAAACACGATTGGGTTAGCGGCATTATTGTTGTTTAAGGACATGATCAATTTTAAACATTTGTATTTCAGAGAGATTTCTAAAATGATAAACCATTTAAATATTATTAATAAAGTTCGATTATATATTTTAAGAAAATTCTCTAAAATGAAAGACAACATAAAGCGAGTAAACATTAAAGAAATCAGCAGAAAATCCAGGTGCGTACACGACTACCTGGATAGAGGGCGCCATTTTTCATCATATCAAACTGTTCATCGATCTGTTACTTTATTGCAATTAGGTTGCTCCCGTTCGCTATTCTCCATCCTCGTAATGGAAGACCAACATCTCATTATCGTTGCTTAGCAACAAGTAATATTTAATTACTCGTATGATTTCGGCATCGGATCGTCGTTGATTGGCGCAAGAGCCGAGCCCATTAACGTAGTAGCATAATAAAGTAGTGACGCTAGCGATCCGATCTTCATCATCATCATTGCGTCGACGACTTCTATTCAATGGTGCGCAAAAAAGATCCTCTAATGAGTGCTGACGTCAGTAAATGATTACATGTATACGTTCTGCGATGTGATGACGCACGAGGTAAGTTAATGGTCTTCTTCTTGATGCAAACACTGTTCAATTTCGTGTACTGACGTAGACAAACGTCTGAGCACGCATGCCTTGAGTTCTGTATCCCCGGCAGATGTGCGTCAAGTAAGCGGAGAGAATGACACACTATATTCCCACCCTTATTTACTACTCATCATGAAAACTCTATACGTATTGTTTCGAAATTAAAATTTCACTTTCGTCAGATTTTCCATCATTCGACCTCATCCGCCGGTCCGAAGAAGTCTACCACGTCCATATCTACAGTGGAATTGCACAAGTATCCGACAGCAAATATGGTTACTGACAGCAAATATGGTTTATTGAGAAACAAAAAACCCAAAATACATGATGGGAGACAAGCAGATACGTCTCCATTCGGATTACAATACATTTTGTTGTTTAATGAACACCAAAGGTAATGTTGCCGTGAAACATCTGAAAGGGTCTCCAACCTCGGGATATTTGCCAAAATTTTTTGGAGTTGGTGACAAAAAGTGCCCACACACAGGTAAGATTTCAGATTAATTATTCAGCAGGGTAAAGGTAAAGTTGGAATTGAATGAATAGTATATGTATTTTCCTAAATAGTAATCTTTTAAATACCAAAAAATGCTATAATCTTCATTTTGCAAAAATGAAATCAGTTCGGAACGTGTATTGATTTCTTTGGCGTGTTTTTCTAATCATTTAGCCAACGTGACAAAGTTAATAAAAGATATGTGGCAGAAACACATTAATGGTATGCGTTATAAAAAAAATTAATTGTTAATTAAAACAGTTTCTGCGATGTTGGCTCATCCCTGATATATAGTATATGCAAATTAGATTGAATGACCTTAACATAACTTATTAATAATTCCAGGTGGAAAATACATATTTTTTAATTATTGTGTAAGCATGCTACGACATGTTAAGCATATAGTTCACGAGTCATCAACAGTATCTCCAACACAAGCATCACCAAATCATAACCACTACCACCACCTACGTCACTATATCGCTAAAAAATGACCCATCGTCTTTAGTCAGAAACACATTGAGTGATAATGATCACCACACATAGTGGTGATCATTATCATCATAATTATCATTATTATCCTCATTATTGTTGTCATACCATCGTCATTATCATCATCGTTGTTATCGTTATCATCATCGTCGTCATAATTATTGTCATAATCACCACCATTATTATTATTATTATTATTATTATTTTTATTATTATTATTATTATTATCACTGGTAACAACACTAGCTTCTATTACAGCTACAGTGTATAGGAGTGCAAGCGCGTCACATTAATAACATTGGTATTCGTTTGTCAAAAACCAAAGAGTTTAGAATCTCGTAATCTGTAGAAGTTGCGATTTAAATTTTCACAAACTTTTGGTGTTAACGATTTGAAAACTTTTGTTGAGGTCTTTCGTCTTTCAATCGCAGACGCTTTTGAGATGTTGAAGTGTTAAACGTTTTTCTCATTCTAACTTTGAGATGAAGGAGTTTGAGAATTATCAGTGCCGTCCCTGTTTGTGGCCTTTGGTGAGACACCTATTACCTCGTCCTTCTGAGGGGCATAACGCTGTTGGTCGCGTAAGCGCATCTTCACGAAAAAGTACGGAACAGAGTAAGGGATTGTCTTGCGGTATATTGAATAATGTTAGGCGCTGTTCCATTGTTGCCGTGTGTTCCTAGTTAGTATTCAACCAAAGACCATTATAGCATTTATCTCATTATAACCTTTTTCACATTTGACTACCGGTAAACCATAGTACAATTCACCACATTATTGTAGGTCGAGTAGGCGTTACAGTGGATTAAAGACACTTAGTTCCTTAGGTAAAGCAAGCTTGGGGCTACTATAGTTTGTTTGTTTTTTAGTCCCGAAAAACTGTTTGGCGCAGTGCAATGCACTTATGTACGAAATAATAATACAAGGCTACCAGAATTGACACGCCATCGTGCTGGGATTCAGTATCTCGACTCTTTATTAGGTCATCATCAGGTTCATAGTGACTGGAGCTTTTTCCTCATGGAGCTTCATCATACTACATATATGTAGTATGCTGAAGCGGGTGAGAGTGTCATACTTCCCCTGGATTATTATTGGGTCACCATCATCATCTGTCTTGATGATGACCCAATAAAGAGTCGGAATATTGATACCCAGCACGATTGCGTTTTTTTTTTTTTTTTTTTTTTTCTTTCTTGGAGTATGTTGTATTATTCTTTCGCACGTATATACATTGCGTCAGACTCTGAGAGTAACTTCATCAGATACTGAACTGTAAGAACAGCGTGAAGGATTTAAACGCGAAGCTCCACGCAATGCTGTCCCGTCTGTGTTAAAACAAAAAAGCTAAACGTGTTTAAGCACGGCCTAATGCGTTTGACATCATGATGTCAAATACCTAAGCACATTTAATGATAAACACGTCAAGATCTTAAGCACATTAAGATATATCTAAACACGTTTAGTTTAAACGTGTCATTAAAGACGGGATAAAATTGTGTGGAGCTTTGCATTTAAATCCTCTCGGTTGTTTTTCTAGTGTGGGAAAAACTCCAGTCCCCATGAGCCTGAATGGCTCTTGAAAAGGTTTTTTTTAATTTTTAGAGCCTACATACTAATAATAAACATAGACCAAAATATCTTCTGCTAGAACATAAAAAAGGTCTAAAAAAAGTTCTTTTCCAAAAATACATTGAAAGCGACCCACGTTTTTCATTCAGAAAATCAAACGGGTTCTAAAAATACTTCTTTCTCAATGAATGAATTCATTAAATAATAATAAAACGTATTCTGCGAACGATCAAAAGTGAATAAACATACACTTGGGCTATGACGTCAGTTAGTCGTGTGTATTCTATTAATAGAATCATCATACTGTTTAGCATGAACTGTGAATACCTGTTCGTAACAATGTATTTGTTATACAGATATTATTTCCGGTAATTCTTTTGCTGGGATATCTGTGCTGTGACGTAAAGTGTTTATGGTTTGTGTTAGTCCTCCCTTTAACTCCCATTGAGTCCATGGTCCTGCTTAAACGAAATGGGATTTGAGGGTCCCGCTTTACAGGTTATTCTTTCTGTATGTCTATATATGTATTATATCTATACAATATATAAATATACAATATTTACGCCTATTGTAATATATATATTATCTTCCATTCCTCCTCTCTTCCGGTGTTCATGTCAATCCACGATTGCAGTCGTTACTTATCTTTGTCCCAGCAATCTCCCTATAGTTTTGTTCTTCCCTTATTTAAGTTACCGCACTTGTTAATTCAGGATTGTGTTAGTAAGTATGCCTCTCATTGACTGTGGTAACTTTTAATGTCAAACGTCTGGAAATATAATTTAGTTTAATATAGTAGGCCTAATTATGTAGGGCTGTTTTTCATGACTATTTCATAGCGTGTTCAAAAGCTTACTTAAGTGTTTAAAATCATCATTGAGCATGACATATACGACTTGATTTAATAATGATAATTATGGTAATGACAATGATAGTAATGATGATAATGTAAAATATATCTATGATATAATGTAACATAACATAGCATAATATAATATAATATAGTATAACATGATATAATATAATATTATGGACTATATATTATGTTCAATATGTATTTTAGATGTGTAGATGAAATAATTCGTATTATTTCGTCTTCATTTAAAATCATCATTGAGCATGATATATACGACTTGATTTAATAATGATAATGATGATAATGACTATGATGATATGATAATGTAAAATAGCTCTATGAAGTTAGAAGGTTAGAATACGAAGTTTGATGCGACTGGTGGAGTGGTAGAATTAGTCACTTGTTATTATTTGGTGATATCTCCGACCATAAATGATAATAACCTTTAAAAGTACATGACTATGTATACATTATAAGAGTGTGAACTCCGGAATGGATATCTTAAGTGAGTTTAATTCTTCCGTATTTTGGCATAAAATAGCATTTAGCTTGTATTTAACCTAAACGAATATTTTAGCGCGTGCGCATAGTCTTTACGAATATTATATTATAATTATTATATTATATTATTTTATTATTAAAAGTAAACCCAATTTCACCTGGTCAATTTTCATGCCAATTATTTTTTGCATTACTCTTTCAGATAATAAACGATGGATATTACGTTTTATATGGGATTTAGATGCAGTATGAGCTGTTCCCACAACTTAATCGTTCAGTTTAAAAATAACTCATTTATCGTTGACGAACTGTCAAAGAAATGAAGATATGCCTCATCCGGTGCTAAAATGATGCCATGGCTATGATGAGAGATATATGTGCTCTTGGCAGCCGGAGGAACCCATGATCTGGAGATACTTTGGAACATTCAATATTAGAAACTTCGTAAGAAACTTTGACCATCTCTTTCTACCTTCTTTCAAGAACAGCGTTTATCATACTCAGGAATGATTTGGCAATATTGTATTTTGGTAAGAGCTTAATTAAATGAGTTTCCTTTATTGTCACGTTCTCTTTAGCCATCCTATTCTTCACCCGCAAACTATCACCCAACTACTATCTAGTCTCCCACACTCTGTCCTCTCTCCTAAATCATTGATCCAAAGCAAATTATTAAACATCTCTTTTTTGAGATAAATGCTACGACCACCGTCATTCGGTCTATTGCAAATTATTTTTTTTTTCAATTCATTCTTTATCAATGTATTGTTGCAGACATTATGACTGCACAAAGGTAATTGTTCTTTTGTTTAAAATGACGAGTTGAATCGTATGAACAGTATCTTTCGAATACCCTTATCAATTCTTTTAAGTATTATATAATTCTTATTTGGACTTGGATGAATTGGGGACTTAGTAAGGTACCGTACGGTACTTGTCTCTGGGTGGGTCAATCAATCGTACACCTACAATCAACAGTAGGCCTATAGGTTCCTGGCCTAACCTCCATTTTTTATTTGTGGGATTGGATGGTCAACAAATAAACGAGCAGAATGCATTTGTGCTTCATTATTAAGGGAATTAGTTTCAGCTTTTATAATTTCCCTAAGATTTTATCTCATCTGAAGAAGTATCTGCTCCATTACGTCTTTTAACAAGGAATTCAATAATGAGATCAAAATATGAATTGGTTAACATACATTGTTATGTTAAGTACTGAGACAGATTAATGTGGTTTTTTATATTTAGGCCTATGATTACTTTTTTAGGCCTATTTTATGTTTTATAAATAGATCGATGTCTTGATGATTATTACATGTGTATGTTATTGCTTACGCGTTGAATGTTTTTTGGAGTTGTCACATAAGTTGTAAATCAGCCTCTCAAATTATGGTAAATAAATATACAAACCAATATACTTTATATGTAATTGTAATACAATTCGAAACGTCCGAGTAAGTACTCCGTTTTAATTCCAATGCTTTTTACAAAAAGAAATCAATAACTTACTTTTTTTATGATTAAACTGTAATTGTAATCGACATTTGTCGGTGTCGTGGATTTTGTAGACCTAGCATGCAAATACTGTAAAAGTGGAATTGGAATTAAAATGGTTATGATTTAATTTCTATTCTACATCTCAAATAACTGATCGAGATTGGACTCGTGTCTCTGAGGGTTACTGTAGTCAGAAAAAAATATTTAAACTTAATACCACGGTCTGGACCAAATTTGTTCGGTTAAGAAAAGATATTAATTCATTGAACTGATGCGACGACGTTTACCCGATAAAAAAACCGTCTTGTAACACAAAACGAGTTTAACGTCACCCGCGGTTGCGTCAAATTAATCAATAATTTAACTATGGAAATACGTGTCTTACATTATGAATTTTTAAACAGAAAACATGATGAAATGGAAAACAATATGTTGATTTATTTGGATTGAAGATATGTGTGCAAAGAGAATCTTGCGCAATGGCCTATTTTGTCCTAAAGGCCTATTTAAAAAAAAAGCATATTGCCGCTGTATAAAAATAGTGTTTATAGTTTAAACACAAAAGTTCCTCATTATTATTGTCTCGCTTTTGCTTAGGTGATGTAGCGTATAAATGTGGTTATGATTTTGACGCTTTTAGATTTAAATGTGTTTATTTAAAAATACATTAGATAGGCCTACTAAAAAGGCTTGAACATTTTAATATCCGAAGCATATTATACGCTAAGCTAAACACGTTTAGCTCTAAAAATGTCACCAAAAGCAAGACAATATTTTGGAGCGATATTTTGTGGCGCTTTGTGTTTTGACTTATATATAACATCAATATTTGCGTCACGTGACACAATTATTCGTAGCTTTTGATAGAAATGAAGAATAGGGTCTGCAGCTTGACGTCAAAATTTAACCATAATATTTCCAAACGCTGTAGGCCCAAGTGATGAATGAAAAGTTCGTTTTTGGCATGGTCTCTCAAGGTCATAATAACGTTATTATTAGAAAGGACCTGATTTGTCTCGGTATTATTTTTACAAAAAATCTCCATGGATCGCTGCGCCTATAAAGCTATTATACGCCTCACAGATTGGTATTCCGTGCAGTCGAGCGTCAGCCGCCTAGAAGTTATTTCTGTTCTCCATACAATTTACGAGGGTTAAAAATAACCGGCAGAGTATACAATGAAAAATTACTCTTTTGCGTAAGCCTTAGAAATCGGGGCCGGCGTGTAATTTGCTTGCGAGGTGGAGGGGTCAAAGCGGCGTACGGCCTATTGGTTGGCTATTCAGTCTGACGTTCATTTCTCGCATCGATATGTGATTCTACTCGGAGCAGTATTATCGTTTGGCTGCGTTGTGACGTCATTGTTTCTAGTAGCTTATTGGTTGATGGCCAAATGACGTGCATTGCCTTTATATCTCCCTGTCAGGTCTCTTATAGATAGGTTTATTGGAATCATTTCGCAGTAGTAGATTGTATTTTCAGATGCTTACACGGTCTGCCAGTACCACCGATCTGTGTTCGCAAAAAAATATATATAGATATTTGCTTGCATATGTCCTCTTGTTGACAAACCTGGGATTTTAGCTGATTTTAGCAAATTTATGTACTTAAATCGTAATTCGCATTCGTCGGCTGTAGAAGCAACGCGCAGGTGAGTGTTTTTGGCGATGCCCTGTTTTCGATAAGTTTCGATTTGTATTTGCATCCAGGTGACAGTACAGTAGCACTTCAATATAATAATTGCATATTGTATCCTACTTCAGTGTGTTTAAATTTATTTGTTTTTAATTCGAACAAAATATCAGTAGCATGAGAATACAATATGTATCTTCGAAGTTTGCAACGTAAGCACATTATTTTGCAAGTGACGTCGGCAATGTTGATAATTATTTGGTACAGGGTCTGTCTACTAAAATTGAAATATACCGGTAGGTGGTGCACAAATTAATGACGATTGTTAATGTATGACAACTTGAATTGTATTTAGTTTGTTTGTTACTCTTTGGTTTGTTCCTTTCACACACTTTAATCGCACGCACAAACTCTGTGAACGCGTGCGTGTTAAAACGTAAGTGTGTGAACAGAATATACCAATGAGCAAATGCACCGTGGGATTTGGTAACATTGTGTGTAGGCCTATGTAGAATTAACGTTTTATCGATGTTTGGGTTGTTAAACTTGATTTTCTGACGTTATCTTGACGATGTAGTCTAAATCACTATTGATTAATTTGATGACGTCATACGGCTACCAGGGCATTGCTGAGAGATGACGACAAGGCGCACCGATCTGTGTTATCATTTATCATATGTTTTCTATCGAAACCTTTGCAATAGCTGTCAAGTTTTCATCTGATCACTCAAACAGTTGGAAAATGGGGCTATCTAAATTTTAAATTTTGCTACCAAGTGGAGTGAAGGGCGAAGCCAGCGTGGAGTAGGACCTGAAGCGGAATTTTACACATTATCGCTGTGTATCCATTAATCTCAATTGATCGAAGATATATTTGCTGATTTTTTTTTCTCCATCATATTGATATGGTTTAAATAATCTCGTATTACAGGGTAGGCCTATATAATGCTCCGTGTATCTTCAGCAATTATAAGATGATCCGAAACTTGATGCTCGCCAATGACTACTCGAAATACCTTAGAGTTATCACGTGTGCCTTTTTTTCACTCTTTCGTGTCTATGTTTTCGCTTTGACAGTATAATAAAAAAAAATATAGGCCTACATGTATATATGCCTAATAGTATTTTACATGCAATCCTATATGTTATAATAAAATTTATTATATATATTAATATTATAGGCTTATATTATCTATATGTTACATAGTCTAGGCCTACCTGTATACTATAGGCATATGTTATATAACGAATTTACAATTTATATTGGATATAAGAATACATGTAAAGAAATAACCCACTAGGCCATTGCTTCGTTGGGAATTTAAATTAGAATAACACAACTGATCATCACACTCTTTTGCGCAGGTGTAGTCGAACAGCACTAGTTCTTAGACACCGCAACTAACCGCAATTGTCAACACAAAAATGAGGAATATGCGACAGACTCCTGATTTATTATTTGGAAATTCGAATCAGTTTGGAGGAAACTAGTTGTAACTCGTGTTCGTATAAAAAGTGCGCGTAACAGTACTGGTTCGCTTAACTGTCGTCAATTATATAATACGCCCTCATCTTAAAAATTTGAAACTTCAAAACTGGTGCAATTACACCCATGCACTCTCGCAGGATCCTCTTCTTTAACGTTGGCAATATATTATTCTTATTTTTATTATTATTAATATACGTTTATTGTGTTTTGCATTGTCAACAGAGGTGATGATTGATTGATTGCTTGATTGATTGATATACTCCCATATGGCGATTCTTATACTAAATTTAAAATATTACTAATTACTAATACTAAGATTATGCCTAATAAATCCAGTAATAGTAACTGTAGCCTCGTGAAAGCAATAGAAATAGCAGTTGCAATAAATATATTCAAAGCAGTAGCAGTGGTAATTAGCAAAAGCAATGACAATAGCAATAGTAATAGTAGGCATAATAGTAATAGTTAATAAAGATGTTGTAATGTAGTAATAGAAATGTAATGGTCATACTGCAGTAATAATGGTTGTATATGTAATAGTATTATTATTGAAGATGATAATGATGATGATGATGAGGAGGAGGACGAGGATGGCGATGACGACGACAACAGTGATGCAATGATGATTTACGAAAGAGGATGATGATGATAATGACAATAACGAAGACGGTAATGATGCAATAATTGTTAGGATGATTTAGGCTGATTTTAAGATCGTGGTAGAAATGATGATGATAGTGATGATGAGTGGTTTTGGTCATGGTAGTGGTGAAGGGTGGTTGTGGTCATAGTTGCGATGATTAGGCGAAATTGCGGTGGTCTTGATGGTCGGTAGTGGCAAACATAACAGCAATGCCGTAGCCAGCTATTGGGACAGTTGGGAGAGTCCCACACAATTTTTCTAATAAAGAATGGGTCCACATTTTTAAAAATGAGTCTAAATTATGCAGTTTTATGCATAAATG
>NW_022758997.1:380698-382951 GCF_011630105.1 Anneissia japonica
ACGACAACAGTGATGCAATGATGATTTACGAAAGAGGATGATGATGATAATGACAATAACGAAGACGGTAATGATGCAATAATTGTTAGGATGATTTAGGGTGATTTTAAGATCGTGGTAGAAATGATGATGATAGTGATGATGAGTGGTTTTGGTCATGGTAGTGGTGAAGGGTGGTTGTGGTCATAGTTGCGATGATTAGGCGAAATTGCGGTGGTCTTGATGGTCGGTAGTGGCAAACATAACAGCAATGCCGTAGCCAGCTATTGGGACAGTTGGGAGAGTCCCACACAATTTTTCTAATAAAGAATGGGTCCACATTTTTAAAAATGAGTCTAAATTATGCAGTTTTATGCATAAATGAGTCCACTTTTTGAAAAATGGGTCCACGTTTCTCATATTTAGCCTAAAATGGGTAAACTTTTAAGAAATGAGTTCAGATTTTTCATATTTTTGCGTAAAATCGGTCAACATTTAAGAAAATGGGTCCACATTATTTGAATTTAGGCCTACGCGTAAAGTGGGCCCACCCTGATATTTTCCCGCACAGTCTGAAAATCCTGGCTACGGTATGCATAACAGTACTCATGACAATAATGATCATTGTGACAAATGGTGATATTGGAAAGGATAGCACGGGACGGGAAGTTTATCGAACCATGGTGGGTTTTTAATCTGTCCCAATTAGTCATCCTGGCAGATAATACGTGACCGGCGAACAATTAACTCAAAACGTATTCCATTTTTGGTCACCGATGAAAAATACTGACACCGGATATTACCATCATTAACTGAATAGGGAGACTACCTGATTGTTAAGATGCTCCAAAAATAATTTGGTGTCATAAGTTGAAATGCAGAAACGGTATAGAATTAGTTCCTCGACTGGAAGCAACACCCAGCCTCAGCTAGCCTCTGAATGACTCGTTAACCGTATATATTCACATTTCAATAATTTAATACGAACTGCAACAGTCGTCAATCATGATGAATCTAGGCTTATATGAATCTCTAAATCTAAATTTTATTTATGAGGATTAGTTAATAAGTTTTTATCGTGAGTGTGGGGGTTAGGGATGGGGTATCAGAATGTAAAGACGACATGTAGGCCAACTTGTCCGAGTCTGTCATCAGAGATCTACATCATAACATTCCAATATCCTTGTGATATTTTAGGCCTACTTACGGTACTGATGGTGGGTGTGATAGAACAATAATATTAATAATAATAGCTATTAAATATTAATAATAAACGAAATGCAATTATTATAAAGATAAAATAGGAATATATCAATCAAATCTAATTTTGAATTATGGTAATTAGATCAAAATTAATTATAATACGTCATAGTGGTAATTTAGAACGTGAATAATCCTGCTTAATTCACTCTGTCTTTCATCGTTTGGGAATCTATTCAGCGGCAACATATGCTAGTTTTATTGTGTGAAATATGAATTTTATGTATACAAAATTGTTTGCATTTATAAATATATTGCCGCAAATATACTAGTAATCACAACCGATTAAAGAAAAACCATGCATGAGATTGAAAGGGAAAAATCGTGAATAATTTTAACAGATGTGTATGTGCGTACTAAGTACAACAAACCTAACGCTAACCTACTCCAATACAGCGAAAATGTTTTAATCAAGAACATGCGCACAGTATTATGCGCACCTCATTAGTTATATAATGTTAGATGGTCATAACAATATTGCGTAATATACACATACATGGGCTATAGGCCTATACGATAGGCCTATCGACATGACGGTGCCCACCCTCTGCATTCCGCCAACATCATGCATACCATTTTGCGTATGGTAGACCTACACAGATGATATATATTGACAATTCATAATTTTATTTCACTCAGAGACTGATAGGCCTGTATACATATGTATATGTAGAGTATTTAATATATTTATATAGTGCATATATAAAATATATTGATAGTATATATATATTCCGTATTATGCTTATATATTCTCTATTATGTTGGATATATTTATATTTATTTATAACACTCAGTACTATATGGCCTATATCAATACAAATAAACATATGTTTGCACATACAATTATGGGCCAATTTGCATTCTTATATGCCTATATACACACACACGCACGCACGCACACCTCCCCACACACACACACATATATATATATATAAATTAAAATATGAAAAAAATAAACACTCTAAATCGTCTTGCGATTAAGCTTTAAATATATATAATTAATTTTGTAAACGT
>NW_022758997.1:383034-397881 GCF_011630105.1 Anneissia japonica
GGCCTATATTCTGGCAAATCCACATCGATTTTCCTTAAATGTATATTTTGGTTTCAAAAAAGAAAAAGGTTTTTAAGATATTTAGAAACATTCTGTTTACGAAAGACCTGCTTAGATTATAGATCGCCTCTTATCTAATATTATATGTAAAATTGATTAGTGGATATTTAACAGGGATTAAAAAACATATTAGGCCTATATATTTTACTACGGAAACATACCGTCGATCCTCTTGAAGAAATTATGACAGGGTGTTGTTAGGCCTATCCATCAATTTGGTTTTAATATTAGTTACTTCAATTTTCTGATATGCTTTGCATCATTTTCGTGCACATAGCTTATTTTATAAATTTCGTTTATCTTCTCATTATATTTTGCTCGTGCAGTATTGTCTCGAAATTGAACTAAGACGACGCGGTTGCGCGTCACAGCCATAAAAACCCGTCATGAAATGTCATAGTTGCGTAATGAATAACGGTAGAGAAGCTCCATCGACCCAGGCCCATTCAATCGTTGATGCCGCTTTATCAGTGCTAAGGAGTAATCATTTACTCTGACTAGCTCTGACGTAGGGAGCCGACATATATTTTCTAACTACGCAAGCTATGATCGGTTCACGAAACAAGAGATGGGAAGCAGCGATCTATTACGTAGACGGTTTATTATTAGAATTCCAACGACGTAGGAGACATGCGCAGTGAAGATCATTTATATTTATACCAAGCAAATGGTTGTGGACTGTTTGCGTCATAGCGGAACAGAAGCCCTGCAGGCGATATAGTCAATGGTAAAATCGTACGGCGATTATGTACATGCGCGCTAATCTTCCAATACAATTGTTTCTCTTAAACTTCTCATTGAGACAGTGCGCCTTGCCTTTGCCGGTTCGCAACTAGTGTTCTCTTCTCAAACAATTAAATCGTTGTCGGCTCTTGGATTTTAATATTCTTGTTGATATATTTTCATGTTTGGTTCCACCAGTCATCAGTTGATTAGGCCTACCAGGTAAGTTAAAAGGTCTATCAACATTTTGGGAATTATAATGTGGACTTATGTTTGTCGGCGGCACTGACTTGGCCTACATCTCAACACCGTCTCTTCAATCAAATTTCACTGATTGGTGTGTACCCAAATGCAATGGAGGATGCTAAGAAGATGTTGCGATTCTTTCTTCGTTCTTTTCTTGGGACACTATGTTATTATTTTAGCGCCTCACAGTGAACTTAAATCAAATTATTTGGTATCGAAACTTGAGATTAAACATTGACACGTTTCGAATTTTATTCTGAGAAAGCGATTTGAAATGCGAAGATTGTCTAGGGCCTATATTTGCATTTTTTAATCTTTAAAATGTACTCGATCCAATCGAATTTCTCTCATCATCATCTTAGCTTTTTGTACTACTGTTATCTTCTTTATATCTGCGTTTGCTACTGTCACCTGGCTGTCTTTTGCTTTGCGCTCCTCATTAGTAGGAACACTTAACGTCTTTTCGAAATCCGCCTTAAAGTATAAGCATACTATTCTGAGTTTCAAGTTAAAAAGCGACACGTTATTTTATCGATGGCTTTCAAAAAAGCAATATTTGCCCGGTGATATGCTACTGAATGTGTACTATAGCCATACATACATTATGTCTTTACCGCGCATGTGGAGAGTTTAGACACAGGCTACATATGCAATCTGGTCCCACTTCGGTGAAAGTTTAGACGTGTCACTCAGTTTATAATGTACTTAGCATACATTTTTAGCATAGACAGTGTTTATGTATTTGATATAATTATTATAGGCCTATAAATACTTAGGCATTTTTAAACGTAAGATCCTAAGCACATTTTAGGCTAAGTCTAAACATGTTTAACTTTAAGTGTGTCACCAATAGCCGACTAGATTTGTGGAGCTTTAAATAGGTGACAGTATGGTAATATGCCTATTTGTAACTTCGATATGCTAGTTTACACGTTATGCAGCGTTTATAATATTTTTTTTTGTATCGCTAAGCCAGAGATGTATGGTGTAATGTTTTACAATAATTGGACATGTTGGAGAGTTGTGTGTTACTTATGTTAGTCCTAATTATTGTGGCGCTTTATATCGCCACGCAATTTAATTGCACAGATTTTCGTACAGTAATAATGTACTATAATTGATTACCACCGTTCTGATCAATGAGCAGTTACCATCGATTTCCCTTGGTGTTAGATGTCTACCAGCAACACTTAACAGGCACCAATGCAATGTTTCCATAAGCTCCCCTTGAGCCCATGGGTTTAATGTTGCAAATTACAGAACGAGGGAGCTTTTAGTTATTAAACAGTTTATGTTGTACATTTCAGAACGCCGGAAACTCCAACAGAAACAGTTACCCAGGCGTCTTCGATCATGCTGGTGGGAATGCAATCTGCCTACCCTTCCGGATTTCTTAGTCAAGCACAGTTCGGTAGCGATAACATGCAAGGTGGGAAACTTGTTATAGCCCAAAATGTTTAAGCATAGGCTTAGCATAGGCTGCTTGTTGTTCACGATTATATGACGTCTACAGTAAGTGGAGTTTTTATAATATATGTATATATTTAATTTTCTATCTAGATGACACTATTTCAAGGCAGGGTATTTCATGTACGTGCATATATGGTACACCGTCAGCCAACTGCTGTCCAAGCTCAAACTTTACCTCGGTGACGTCACAACAGCAAATGCAAACGTCACAATACTACGGTTCAATCGATGTGTTCGCTGACCGAATGCTACCGAGTTTTGCCGATACTTACGGCCAACAGTTCGCGGCCAACTTCGATTCGGAAGCTAGCAATCAACAGCAATACCAGGGATCGTCAGATGATTCGCTTACTATGAATTCTTCAGTATCTGGACCTATTTGTATAGACGCGTATCCTCAATCAACTTTCTTGGACGCAGACCAACCCGTATCTGTTTCGTACACTGTGACGTCACCACAGCAACAGACATTGTCAAATACTATGAAACATTTAACTCAAACACCGCCACCCACCCCGTCTTTTCATAGTACAAATATTAATCACAAATTTCCTTTTGGAGGACAGCCAAAAAGTCCACAAAATACGTACACAGAGATGAACTCTCCAGTGCACTTTACTCATGATCCGTTGACGCCTCCGCCATCATTCGTATCAATGGAATCAGTACCGTTTCAACATGATAGCAACGAAATTGAAACATCAACTTCAATGAATATTGCATGGGCTAACGTTGGTATGGACTATCCTCCACACGCTTCATTCCAAGACATTCCGTCGACAACATCAGCGCCATGCACGTTCTCTAAGCAACATTTTCCATGTCCCTCTACGTTACCATCTCCAATGCCAACAAGGAATAGTCATGATCGGACCTCCTCGGCACTGGCTTCGTCGAAACTGAGTCCAATCTCGACATCTTCTATCGGTGGCAGCAGTAATGGGGCTACGTCACCTCAGCGGCCACCACAGGACGGTACATGCGCAGTATGTGGGGATAGTGCAGCTTGTCAACATTATGGTGTAAGAACCTGCGAAGGATGTAAAGGCTTCTTTAAGGTAAATATATTATTGTTTCATCAACTCTTTTTTCAAGACGTCATGTCTGCCAAAAAGCTTATTTCAAAGGATCAAATAAGTTAGTAACTACCAATCAACAGATTGAGAAAAAACAAATAGTTTTCGATGAATTACAGACTGTTTAACTTAAAAAGTCTTTAATATTTACCAATGAAAAGGGTCTGCAAAATAATACAGAAAAATGTATTTAACTACCCATTAAATGACGGAGAATGTTTTTTTCTCATTCAAATTTTCGATTATAAGTTATAATAACTTACTTAAAGATACACATTCAACATTTCAAATGGAATTGATTTTTCATTTGTTTATCTCTTCGTATCAGAACAGACCGGGGGTCTAGGCCTTTGTGGTAGGTGTCAGATGTAGCCCTGTATGGTGTAAGAACCTGCGAAGGATGTAAAGGCTTCTTTAAGGTAAATATATTATTGTTTCATCAACTCTTTTTTCAAGACGTCATGTCTGCCAAAAAGCTTATTTCAAAGGATCAAATAAGTTAGTAACTACCAATCAACAGATTGAGAAAAAACAAATAGTTTTCGATGAATTACAGACTGTTTAACTTAAAAAGTCTTTAATATTTACCAATGAAAAGGGTCTGCAAAATAATACAGAAAAATGTATTTAACTACACTGTTATTTTGAAGGAGTTATTTTAACTCGAAAGGAGTTATTCTGTACCTTTTTTTAGGTACAGAATAACTCCTTTGGAGTTACAATAACTCCTTCAAAATAACAGTGTACCCATTAAATGACGGAGAATGTTTTTTTCTCATTCAAATTTTCGATTGTAAGTTATAATAACTTACTTAAAGATACACATTCAACATTTCAAATGGAATTGATTTTTCATTTGTTTATCTCTTCGTATCAGAACAGACCGGGGGTCTAGGCCTTTGTGGTAGGTGTCAGATGTAGCCCTGCAACAAATCATTAATATATTTAGAAATGGTTAGCTTATAACACATTATTTAAATGAATTGGGTATTTTTTCCGCAGCGTACGGTGCAAAAAAATTCTAAATACGTGTGTCTTGGGACAAAAAGTTGTCCAGTGGACAAGCGGAGACGAAATCGCTGCCAGTACTGCCGATTTCAAAAATGTTTAGCGGTTGGCATGGTCAAGGAAGGTAAGAAATAAAAAAAAAATGTTAATTTAAAAAATCCAATGTGAAACACATTAGTAGGCCTAGAAAATGTTTTTAATTCGGGTATTTCCACTAGCCATCCTTATCTAAAATATATTGCGATGCGTTTTCTAAACGCGTTTAATATTGAGCTTGGAGGTCAAAGACAGATACGAACGATATGCTATAATATATAAAGCAGAGCGTAATACAAAATGGTGATTGCATTATGATTAAGAAACAAATTTTGATAGAGTATTATAATATGCTTTGTCCGCCTAAATTTGGGAGGCAAATTAGACCGGATGTATACGCCGTTATATTTTTCAGCTGTTTGGGCGATACCGTAGGCCTATTGTTGATGATAATAACAAAAATAATAGTAAGGCATTATAGAATTAATTGATTAATATCGTTTTTCTTCTTTCTAAACAGTTTATTCAAAATATTCGTTAATGGCGCCGGTTAATTATGAGATTTCTCCATATGTTAACGTTCAAAATATTTAACGTGTTTTTGTAATACAATATCGTTATTCGTACGATTTTTTATTAGATACCATACACTATACCGAATTTATTAGGCTTAATCAAGCTGTTAACGATCACGCTGCATCTAATATTTTACATGACGTCATCAATATTGCTGCCGTTATTGTTTGATAAACATTATTATAATGCGTCGATGTTTCAGTTGTAAGGACCAATGACCTGAAAGGAAGACGAGGTCGACTACCAACCAAACCTCGTAGTCCGGATGTAGCACCACCCTCTCCACCAATCAGTCTCATAACAGCCTTAGTGAGGGCCCACGTGGATGCTTCTCCAGCTAAAGCGGACTTCAATTATGATCAGGTAGGTCCGGAAAACGCCTTTAGTCGATTATCTAGATCCTGTTTGTGATTCTGCAAATGACGTCACGTGAAAGTTGGATGAACTTTGGTTTTTTTTTTCTTATATATCTTCCACGTTCACATAGTGTGTGTTTTTGTTAGATAAAATCACACTTGCTTCATTAATGAATATTTAAATGTTGACGTCATTTACAGTTTGCTTTGCCCGAAACGTCGTGTTCTGTACCGGTTTACGCCGAACAAGTTAAGCAATTTTACAATCATCTGTGTTCCTCCCTTGACGTCATAAAATCTTGGGCACGCAAGATACCAGGGTTCACCGACCTTTGCCCTGAAGACCAGGAATTGCTGCTCAAATCTGCAAGCTTCGAACTTTTCATACTTAAAATTGCACAAAGGTATTGGAATTGGTTTAATTATTTGTTTTAATATTATAACAAGCGCATGCAATTATATATATAGTCCTTACGGGTTATTCCTCGTGAATGTGTCAGTACTGGATCTTGAGAAACGACCCTTCTTCCTTTAGCATAGCCTACATTCATTTTGAGTATCGAAACTACGGGAATGGATGTGCGCTCATAATATAGTCGTCAAGGTCCCGGATCTAGACCAAAATTAGTCTCAGATCACCATTTAAATTTGTCTAATAAATTCTGATCATGTATTTGTTCTTTTTTTTTTTAGAATGAACCCTGATGACGACTTCCTTGTGTTTTGCCACGGAAATGTGCTGCACAAGAAGCAATGTCAACAAGCGTTCGGCCCATGGTTAGATGACATTCGACAGTTCTCTAGGACTCTCCACAGCCTCGAGATCGACATTTCATCCTTCTCATGTCTCTGTGCTCTTGTGTTAGTAACAGGTATGTTTATCAGCTATGTAATTAAAAGGTGACGGTGGGTGGAATAAATGACCAGAGGGCATCATTTCAAGGGCTTAGGAATTATAATGCAGTGGCGTATCTAGTTGAAATGGGAGGGGGGTGATGGGGGGGCGAAGTGGGGGCTCGATGATAAAAAATATGGTGATTTTAGGTAAATTTTAACTACTTGACCGTGATTTTTTTGGGGGGACTGGGGGCGCCCTCCCCTAGATACGCCATTGTAATGATGACTATGAAAATAATTGTTTATTGTTCAGTATTTATTAATTATTGTTTATGATTTATTTGTTTATTAATTATTCATTATTCGTTGTTATTATACTCCTATTAGTAAAAGATATTTTTTTAGCTGTGTAATTATTAAGGGTACCGGCACATTGTATATGGTTTCTTGTTTCAAATGACCAGGGAAACCATTTGAAGCTCTTTGAATAATCATGATATTGATAATGATTATTATTAAATTAAAAGTTTGTCTCGGGATAAATCTGAAAGCAAAGGAACGAGAACCCGGGGCACACACTGCTCTCGTTGGTCTTTGGCCGAAGCGATCCTATAGAGAACTAAACGTGCAATAGATCGTTTTTAATGACGATCCGCTCAAATATCCAACAACAATCAACAGACGGCGCCGCGTCGTCAAGACCTCACGTCGGCCGTCAATCGTACGACCGCCTTACGGCGCAGTATTTGCCCGGCTTCACTTTAGTTTTGTTCACAAACACGATTTAAATTGTGTTAAAGGGGTTGTGACGCCAGCGTTGAATATAGAAACGAATATATAATAGGCCTAGTTTCTTTTGCCAAATTGCAATGTAACATAAAATATGAATATATATATATTTTTTTTAGATCGTCATGGACTCAAAATTCCCGCAAAGGTCGATGCCTTGCAGAACAAAATCATCAAATGTTTAAATGATCACGTTACCTTCAACCACAGTGGCCAATCAGCGTTTTTATCACGAATGTTGCTACAACTACCAGAGTTACGCGTGCTACACGAAGCAGGCGTAGAACAACTAGTGCGACTCAACGCCGATCCGAGCATCGAGCTGCCTGCCGAACTTGCCCATTTGCTACCCGTACCTTCAAAGCAGTCTATCGAAGAACATGATGGTTGGTCGCAGTTTAATCTCTAATGTAGATATTAAAAGTTATTACCATTGACGCACCGACGGAAATAAAATGCTACTGATAAGTTCGGCTTGTAGTGTAGGATTATATATATATTATATATATCTCATTCATGTATTTAATGTTTAACTACCAAGCCTGTTTTAGAATTGTTAATATCTTTTGTATAAGCTTCTATGTTTTTGTAACTTGAGAGATACCACCCTCAGCCCGACTACCTGTCGGTGTACAGTATACGGATTCTATATGTTAGCACATTTGTCTTATTTTTTCAATTTATCGTCAAATCACTAAGCCTGAGTGAATACATTCTACTTGTTAAGTACGCTGTAATTAAAATCTAAATGATTCGTCTACAAAGTAGAAACATGGTATTCACCATTACAAAAGTAATCTTGCGTAATGTAATTTATTTTGTAAAAATATAGTAAAAATATTACCTATTGGATACCAAGTATCCACAGAATCACCTGTACATATTATTGTGTTGAGAATTCTCTTAATCATATGATGTATATTAGGCCTATGTAGATTTTAAGTGGTCGTTGTGTAAACTCCTATTTTATTCGAGTATGAGAAATGTTATTTCGCCGTTGGTGGCGCCGTTGTTGCGAGGTGGTGTTGTCTCAAGTCGTTCAGGTTTTTAACCGGATCAAGAGTTAACTTGCAGGTGTGGTTTGTGATAATGTGTTTTATATCGACTATTGTTCTTTTGCATGAAAATGTTTTTGGGGTTAATGTTTGATTTAGTATATTAATTTACTACGGGTTCGGCTTGATGGGGCTGGAAAAAGTCAACTTCCCGAACGCTCAGTTTGTGATGTTATCAATGCCATTAATCCAAATAGTATATATTTGATTATAATTTTTTGTGAAGTGTAAGATGACCCTAAAATGCTATATCGTCACGATGACGTCACATGACGTCTTATCCCGGTTAGTTTCTTCGGCTTGGGTTTGATTATATTGCAGTTGGATTATCAGTCTTCTCATAATTTCATTTTTAATCGGTATGAAATTAGGTCACAGGAAGCTTGATGAAACTATGCATATACAGATTGCGGTACATCGGAGTCATTGTTTATTAATCCGTTTCTGCTTTTCACCCGCGTGCTTTAGTTAGGCCAATAAATAAGCCAATAAGGAACTTGTGAAACAAGTACGAAACATGTGTGGATGTTAGCCATTTTGTTTTTATAACTATATATTATGTGTGGTTGAAATCCAAATGAAATCGTTGCACCAATTTGTTACTGTAGTAGTTGATTAACAGTCAAATGCCTCTGTTTCGCGTCGACTACATCGTACCAAAACGCATCCGGACGCGCGGCAATTTGGAGATCGTTTAGGAACTATTCAACAACTGCACCATGTCACGTTCTCAGCGAGTGCACTATTATTGCTATGGATTTCTAGCGTATCTAGATCACTGTGTTATATTCAACTCTTTATCTATTTCTACTGTGTGTATTTTGCATAATTTATAATGCCAATTTCTACCAACAATTATAATTGTTACGAATATAACATAGTAATTCGATACATATGGGCATGAATTATCGTATTAATTACAAATATGTCGTCATTTTTCTGCTTTCTTGTACTAATTTCTGATTGCTTGTGGTTATTACAAGTGTGTTTCTTTTTGATAAACGGATCCAGTATCTTAGATATGCTATCATCTAATATTAGTATTCAGCTGGTTTCGAGAGTCCCTCGATATTCCCTGCTGTCAGATAACGCTTAAGGATGAGGTCATGGACACAAGAACTGATGACGTCAATGAATCATTTGGTTGCAAGGAATACTGTATTATACTCCAGATAACATGCTCTATCGCTTTAAATTTAGTAAGACGTTTTCTGTATGGACGCTATGTATTCGATGCTTCTTAATTCCAGGTGCTCTTACTGTAACACGACAAAATAGTATTTCATTTGTATTATTAATTATGTCCGAAAATTGGATTCAAATTTTGTATTCCTATATTGTGAGACAAAAATATTTAAATCTTCTTTTATGTTTTTTTAAACTATATATAATATATATATATATATATGTATATATACATATATATATATATGTGTGTGTATAAATTGAATATATATGTATACATTTATATTTATATATTTATTTATATATTTATTTATATATACCTATACCGGTATTCATTTCCATACAGGGTTGTGTGATTATACAAAGGGTTTATATTTTATGGCGGATTAATTTATATACTTGACTTGATAGTTGAGTCTTGAAATTTCCAAACAGGAGGTGTCTCTCGGTGTAAACACGTTCTATCAACTCCTAACTTAGGTGTTGTGTAGGCCTCACTTAACGGTTTCCTCCAGTTGGCATCGACTCTCAGCTTGCGTGCAGGCCTATGCTTCAATATATCCAGATTTGTATTAATTTAATAATGACAACGCTTTAGATGATATAGAACTAGCACAATATCACGATTACTCCATTTCCACGGAACTTCGTGACTCTGATTCAGGTCAAAGTTCAAAGTGTTCTTGGTGCTACCGTTCACGTAACTTTATTGCAATGCTGAAGTTGTTGAATTCTTTCTGTAAGTGTGTGTGTGTTTGTTTGTTATAAAGCGCCACTTCGAGTTTTGTACACGAGAACAAAAGTTATAATAAATCTTCGCCACAGGCGAACAAAATGAGATTTGAGTACCGTATGTTTTCTTGACTGCAACTTATTATAGGCCTATATATTGCACAGTGATACACTTAAGAGTTGTGCTTGCCATGCAACTTATATAAACAGAAAATTAAAAGCATTATATATATATATCTGTCTCTTATACACATCTAGATGTGTATAAGAGACAGTTATAGGGCCTATATATAGAAAAAGTTTACCAGAGATCATTTCAAGAACCTAAGTAAATAGGCATATATATAGATTTTACAATGGAGAGCAAGACGACAAAAGTGTTGAGCTTTGGGACGGTATTACAAGAACTCACAAAAAAACAAAACTTTATTCCAATCAAAATGCACACTTATTACGAAAATATAACCCATTATAAATTATGAGAAATTCTGAAAGTAGGCTTGAGTCCTAGAATTGGGAGGAAAAATGTAAAACATGTTCAGATAAATGAAAAACTAAATTAAAAATATAATCATATAACAATAAATCCGGATATTTAATTTATCTTTCTATTATTATTCAAGAAAACGAAAGCCTTATTGAACAAAGAAAACACGCTCGGCATATATAGGATTTGATTGTAATCAATAATTCGGCCTATTAAAATTACAAATGATTTCATACGTGAGCTCCATGCTTGTAATTGTTACATTGTAGGATATTATTATTGCACCAGTCAACTCTACTGACTGGGCCTTAAATATGTTAGTTTATTTGTAATAATTTATCATAATATAATGAATTACTTATTTTGTTATTCGCTTTCCTCTTGCTAATTACCAAATAATAGGCCTACCATTCCTATGTAATCTGTATGTGCATTATATTTCTACCAGCAATTAGATATTTTAGTAGTAAAACTTCTGTAGAAACTGTGATTTGTTGGTTATTTTAAATGAGCAATTATAAATCGTATTTTTTTAATTGTTGAAGCTTATTGGGAGGCATTACAGCTTACACCATGACCATCTATGTAATTCTAGGTCGGGGTTTTATTTTTAATGTGGTTTCAATTTAGCAACTTTTACTGATACGGCGACTGGTGCGCCACGCTCTTCGCTATCTTATAACGAAAGTTTTTGAAATTATCAGTATCTTGCACGCATCGTACAACAGATACTGTGATTAGAGAAATCAAACTGAAAGTCCAGAAACAACTGATATAAATTATTGATACTCATTGGCCCCGCGCCAACAATTGTATCTAAGCAACACTGTTTTCATTTCTTTTCTCACCATAATCTACACACAATTTCGAAGCCGTCCTCAAATTGGAAGCAGAATGTGATCACCACAAAAACAAACGTAATAACCGAAATGTATAACCCACCTTCTTCTGATTTATATTCTCTTAGTGCTTTCCAGATGACGGTAAATATGATGATTTAAACCAATAACTTTTATTATGAATATTAATTATCTTTCAACATTGTAACATCCTATCGTTTACATTATATTGTATTTATTGCAATAGCGTTTCAATTAATTTAATTACATACTTTAATAATGATAATGATGATAATAATAATAACAATAGCAATAATAATAGGCTAATAATAATAATGGTAATACTACTACTACTACTACTAATAATAATAATAATAAGCTAATAATAATAATAATAATAATAATAATAATAATAATAATAATAATAATAATATAATCTTCTTAAGCTTTAAACACCGCTTGTTACTGCAAAAAAGCTCCCGTCAGTGGGCTTGTTTAGGCGCCCGCGCCTCCTGCTCTTTAATGGTGTTGTGCACGTTACACTCTTCAGAAAAAGGTAGGGGATTGTTTACTGACCAATTCACCCCCAGAAGGACCCCACTGGAATGTCTTGACTTAAGATTTTAGTTTGACTGTCCTTGATGTATTTAACAACGAAAAAACCCAATCCAACTCAAAGGGCGTTGGCAAGTCAACGAAAAATGCAGATCAACGTCTGTTTGTGACGTCATAATTTTCCTGTAATCCATGGATATCATAACATTATTTAAAAAGGCCTAATAATATGCGTGGTTGTGTTTTGCCTCATGCTGTTTACGGTACTCTGCTGGAATGTCCCGAACAGGAACTTACAAATTTCAGGAAACCCGCCCTCTTCCTTCAGCTTTTCAAGGAAACTCAATACTATATCCTATTTATCAAATCTTCCACACGTTCAGAATGAAAAGGAAGCATATATAACGGCATAATTATAGGTACTGTACCGCCCTGCTTCTCAACCTATGGGTCACCACCCAAATTTGGATCGCCAAAACATTTCTGAGGATCGCAAGATTGCTTCTGACTTTAAAAAAAAATGGTAAAGCCCATCTCGAAACATAGTGCAATATACTTAGCGGTCAGTCCTACAAAAAAAAGGCTCAACTTAAGAGATACACCCTAGCTACGAAGTCGAAAGCTAGAAATTATTGTCAACCCAAATTTACCTAGAATCAACTGTCATGATTGCACTGTCGACAATTAAAATTAGGCAGGAACATACCTCACATTAACAAGACGTGCCAGTTAATAAAAAAAAATAATTAGTTGCTTCTTGCTTTTTGAGTTCGTTTGATCCTTTTTAGGAGTGGGTGGGGACGTAACAAGCTTCTTTTTAAAAAGTTATATTTGCCCAGTCAGCGTCGCACAAGTCATTGTTTTAAACAACTGAGAGTGCCATTTCCGGCCAACTAGAGGTGCCGTAATCATAAATTTTCTTACCTCAGCCCCAACCATGATGGGGCTAAGGTGATATTAAAACCTTATCTGTGAAAGCCCCTCCATTTCGAATCACTGGATCAGTCATTCCTCCATGTTACAAAATTGAACATTCAGCAAACAATCAAAAGGTCATATGTACTTTGTTTAAGTCAATAAAAATCGAAACGTTTTTTCACTACTACTTTGTGTTCAACTTAGCTGAGGCTGATGGCTTGTGGGGCTAAGTAATCATGACATGACAATATCATTTTGGTATGACAATAGGCCTATATGCCTTGGGTCGCCACAGAATATGCATTCTGAAAGTGGGTCGCCACCTAAAAAAGGTGGAGAAACACGTGTACTATGTGCCCAATTAATTTGGTTTTCTAGAGGTCGATCTACAAGTCTAGTATTTAGGCCAATATGTGTTCCGGATTCTTCAGGAATTCGAATAGAGAGGCCACACAGTGGCGGCGCCAGCGGGGGGGGGGAATTTATCTCCCCCCCCCCCCATCGGGCCAAAGGTCGTCGGGCAGTCAGACCAAAAAAACAAAAAAAAATAGGCCTAGTTTTCCCATCCCAGCCATTTCCGGCCATCTAGAAGTCACAATTTTTTTTAAATCTCGTTTTGAGAGGAGGGGACACCCCTCCCATACCCACCACTGGCTCAGGGCTTCGGCCCTCAGGTAACGCTGCGTGCTAAGTTACACCCATAAATACTTATCCCCCCAGTAGGACATCTTAGACCCCTCCCCCCTAGAGCCACCACTAAGGCCACGCCACTAAAGGCCACAGGGATTGACTTTCACAGGTGTGGTTCTACACCACCCCAGCCCCAAGATTATAGTACCTGTAGTTGGCTGGAAATGGCAATCTCAGATTTAAATTTTAATATAATTTACTTTTTTTTTCATTCTTTTTATTATTTTGAAGAAAAAAAAATATGGGGCGGCTAGTTGCCTCCCCCTCTTGAATCCACCACTGATCATTTAACCAGTATGTCTACAGTACTTTTTTTGGTGTAAACAGTTTCGCTACAATACGATTGTGACTTGGTTGTTGCTACTTCCTTCAGTACAATTGTTCTGTGACTGGCGCTACCACTATCGTATGAAATAGATTGAACCTTACGTGGGATTCCAAGACGTACTGACGATGCTAACTGACAGTTTAAAAATGTTTACATCAAAAAGCATACTGGTTTTACTTAAAGGAAATTTTTCAATATAAAATATTATTGTGAAAACTGGTGGAATTTTACCAAGACAGGATAGTAACTGCATAATGATGATAATACAACATTTTATGTACGTATGCATACTTTAGGGAAAGATTTTTATTAAGTGCTTGATAATTATACACTTTACAAATATTGAAATGACGTTCACCATAAATAAAATCAAAATGAAAATAATGGAACCAAACTAATGCCAATGAAATAGTACTTTGAGTCGGACGCAGCTCTAGCGAATGTTACTTGACGTCTGTATATTTTTGTCGCCCGCCCTCACATTGAAAATAATAACGCATTATTGGAATCAGGGAACAGTGAAATTATAATTTCACTGTTCCGTTGGAATGAAATTTCGCTCAAAATTTCAAAGCAAATGTTGTACGTTATTGTGGTGTTAAACTATAATAATAAATATACCATTAATTGTTGATTCGATGTCGTAGGTCTGATTGTATAGATCATTCTGGTATATTCTTATAATAATATAATAGCAAAGGTATTATTATTATTTTTGTATTATGTTACTTATATTTATACAGATTTTATATTAGATATAACATAAAACAAATAAATTAATATAGAGCTACATATATAAGTAAAGGATATAAGCTACATATAAAAATATTGCCTTTATTATGTGTATAGGCCTAGCCTATGTAAAGGCAGCTGTATATGTA
>NW_022758997.1:397914-412631 GCF_011630105.1 Anneissia japonica
TTGGTACCAGAGCCCACACCCCCCCCCCCCCCCCCCACCCAAACGGTTGTGATAAGTTTACTGTTAGGCCTGTTTATCACTCATTTATTCCCCTCCCGTATCATCAGAATTGCAACGTTCCTTTCGTCACTCGGCCGATTAAAAAATATAAGAAACAGGGATATGGACAACATCCAAAACAAACAAAACTGAAGTTGAAATTAAACATTTTTAACTGTATTAACCGTGACATCAACATTACCACATTTTAATATAATTATAGCAAATGTATAAACTAAAATGAAAATATAATATATTTATCACATATTATTTTTGAGCAATTGTCATTGCATTGTTTAAACTTATTACTGTATTTGATTATTTTTAGGTTGTAACGCTTATTGTTGAATAGTGGTGTGATATCAACAATATGGAGCAATGCTTCATTGTTACACAAATTGTTTAAAAAATGTGAACACATTAAATGTGTTCACATTTTTCACATAAATTTTATGTATAAAGACCACAATGTCAATAAATTGATGTTAAGTAACGTAGTTAAATGTATTGTCTGTTCCTCTCTCATTTTTTAAGGAAATAAGTAGTGATGGATGTGCAACGTCATCTTCAAACACACGTTTGCAAGTATATGTATTACCAATTGTCGTTAATCGTCAATATAGTAATCTTTATCATTATCTTTATCATCATTATTAGCAGCAGTACCACCACCGCCATCGGCTGATAATTAGCCATCGGCAGTGATTATAGGAAATATCATTATTCCACAATCATCATTATCGAAATGACCAGATTTTTTTTTTCTGATAACAATTAAATATATAATTTAATGTTATTATAAGATGTATCAAATAGGCAACATAAGGAGAAACTAAATATGAGAAGGAATATTTTTATTTGAAACACATACCGTACACAAGATTTATAAATTTTAAAAGCACTAATACTAATTTTATTAATTCATAATAAAAACAAACAAATACGGACAAAAAATAATAGGAAATTTAATATTGCTTAAAATGTTAAAAACGAGTCATAAACATTTGTACAGATGTACGAAATTATTGGAACAAATTCATAGGGATGCAATGTATGATAGAGGCTGGCCATACGGATTCTTAAAATCGTATGTAATAAAAAAAAAAAAAAACAAAACAAAAAAACAAAACAAAAAAAAAACAACTAGACATACATGTTTGTACAGACGTACATATTTATTGTACAAATTTTACAGAGATACAATGTTGAAAACTGTGGTGCAGTCATAATGACCAAACATAAACGATTTTTTTAATCCACGGAGCCATATTATAATACATCTATGTCTAATGATAACTTTCAGTACAATGAGGTACCGGTATATGTTGTTGAGCATGAGTATTTATTAAATTCATGTAGCATTTGGTAACCATAAAAGATGTTGAACCCATATCAGTATCTTTTATGGAAAAAATTAATGAATATTTATTCAGTGGTACCGTATGCTTACTACCACCAGACATTACAAAAGCAGACGCAATGATAAGCTATAGCCATATATATAACACAGATATTTTTTTAAATAAATTTTTATGCTTAAATTTGAAATTTGACTAATGGCGCTAACGAAATAATTTTACGTGATTTCAACAATATAAATAACAATAATAAATAGTACGACAATAATAATAATAAGTAAAATAATCTAAATAAAACAACATTAATAACATAAACCCCACGAAATGATTATTATATTTCATCGATGTGCTGATTGTGTGTATAAGAAGGGAGAGGATGATTAAATATAGAGTCCCCAATCGGGTCCGATGTCCCCTACGAAAGCGGTGCAAGCAGCCATCCAGCACCCAGAGGTTGCGCTCAAGTCCCCGACATTAGGAGAAAAATACGAACACTTTAAACCCCACCTCACCACTGGCACAACCATGGGATCTTTGTGCTCAAGAACACCAATTTAAATGACATTCACTTGCAAGACCTACAATACAACACTAGAAACCGGCAACTAGTTGTAGAAGTAACTTTGACTATTAATGCCATAGTTAGGTAGGAATGGGGTAGGGAAGTAGGCCTAATATTAAATTATTTAATTTTAATTTTATTTGAATTCACAACCGACAGCGGGGAAGCCGCCACTTAGAGAATGGAATACATAAAAACAAGATGGTAAAATCATCAAAGCACATACTCAAAAAAATTCTTTATTTTGTACTTAAATGATACTCAAACAAAAGAGTGTCGCCGGTGGAATCTAAATAAATAAATGAGTTAAGAAAAGCTTACTTTTAACAGAAAAACCAAATAAAGAAAGAAGGTATTGACCAAAGAATTCCTTCATGCATTTAAAAATTAAGAAAAGAAAAATATAATCGATGTAACTCCTTCGTTGCCTTAGGCTGGGTAAAGTAATAGGCCTAGTTTTATAAAATTACCAAACAAATTTAAGAAATCGATGTTGCACGGTATCTAGCTTCTCAGATTGGCTTTTTTTACATAAACCATTAAACATAATAGAACCATATTCGAGATGAGGCTAACCAAAGACATATAAAGACAGATCAAAGTTTTTGGATTCCTTAATTTAATTTATACCTCTTCCCAATCATTAATTATATTATAGATCTATCGAAAATATTTAAATCAATAATAACTACGTAACGATAGGCCATCAGCACTTGTATGCGACTCTCGTTTTAGATTCAGAATAATGCATGATTGATTCGTGCGTTTTTATAATAGTTTAAACAGCATTTGAAGATAATTCATTTGTTACAAAGAGGTAATTCTCGACCAGTCCTCTTATCTTCTAGGTACTTACCCACTGTTGTGTTATTTCTCTCTGTTAACATCCTCCTCCGCTGCTCATACTATACAGTAATAGACACGTAGCCTGTGTTCTATACCTAGGCCCTATGTTTATTCAAAATAGGAAGCTTAATCTAAAATACATACATTTTAGTCAATAGAAACATTCACACTAATTTATTTAAATTTATTCAAGGTCTCCTATGTAGTTTAGTACTGTACCATCTGTCATTTACTTGTGAATTCCTTTTGCTTGTTGTCGATACTTTTAGGTAAATTGATATATTTATAGCGTATGAAATTTAAGTTTAATAATGTAAATGTTGAGTTTATTATGCATTTGTGTAATGTAGGCCTAAAGACGGAATGTTTATATGAATATGATAGGAAATTAATTTAAACAATATGAAATCCGTGCAATATGGGCTTGGCTTCTGGATGGATACATGACTTTAAGTTAGATGGAGGAGAGGTCTAGTAAAATTATATTTTCAGAGGTCTTATGCCAACTTAGGCTACCAGGCTATTATTTCAGTCATAAAAAAAAACATGCATGTTGGTAAAACTTTAAAGGGGCTAGAGCCTGTTTATCCATAGCAATGATTCAGCCAATAATCAGCGTACGCATAACTGTGTTCTACAAGACCTATTTGTCTAAACAACGGCCAGAGCCCCACTAGGGTTTCACCATTGAGCTTTTAAACAAGATCCTTATTATATCTCCGGTTTTCAAACAATCATTGCACGTACGACTTTGCTTTATAAGACAAAGCATGTATTTGCATTAAGATAGTTGACTTCGGTCGTCTTTCACATAAATTAACTATTAAATAATTATAGTACCTGCTATTATTCCAGGCCTTGCATGAATAGAGCGGTTACTTTTAACGGTTAATTTATATTACTCTCTTAGTCGAATGTAACGATATTTAATATTCTATCATTAGTACAGGATAAACGCATTTAAACATTTCATAATAAAAATATCCAGAATTGAAACATTGGATTAGAAAACATATTCGTTATTGTTTGACATTGCCGTCATATATAATATTGTATTGGTGGTACGTACATGCTCAAATTAAGACATCCATAATCTTACGAAATATAACAAAATTATGAACGTATTACATAAATTATGTGCATCGTATCTACCACCCACCTATAGCTACCATTAAAGCTGGTTTCCATACAATCGCTACACACTATCGCCGGCAGATTTCGGTGACGCTGATTGGTCGGTCGAATCGGGGAACCTTTATGATTGCGTCAGGGACTACTACGTAGTACATTGATTACACTGAAAATATTGTAGCGACGGTGCAGCGATTTTATGGAAACCAGGCTTAATAGCTCTAAATCCTAAATACCTGATTTAAGAAATACAATTAATGGAGAATTAGCTATTTGCTCAAATTAAAATGAATCAATCGATCCATAAAATAACAATTTAACGTCAACAGCTGTACATTATTTCCTTTCATTCTGAACATCAATACAAGATGAAATAATTAAATAATTTAATTTGCTGATCATATCATACACACATTCGACATAAGATCTTTAATCTCACAATACAGGCCCCCTAAGTAAAATCATAATTATCTTTAGGGAAATAAACAAAACAATACTCTGATAAGACAATGATCTTTATACTTTCTATATGAAAGCGATACATAGTTATTAAATAATAGTATTTACAATTTGAGATTTTGGAAGGTACTGTACTAGATTCAGGCCGATATTTCAGATTGGCTGTCATTTAATTTGGATTTAGTATTGGCCGGTGAGGGCGGAGACTCGGTTCGGCTATCTGATTCATTGCTATCACTGCTTTTAACAACTGCGCTACCTGAACTACTCCTTTTAACATTAGCAGTTTGGCCCGAGTGAGTTTTCACATGCTTACTCAGATGATCACTCCGCATAAAGCGTTTATTACAAATTGGGCAGGCGAACCTCTTTTCACCCGTGTGCGTGCGCAAGTGGCGCTGTAGTTCGTCAGAGCGGGTAAATCGTTTTCCACAAAAAAGCCAATTACAAACGAAAGGTCGTTCGCCTGTATGCCAGCGTAGATGTGCTTTCAAATGCGATGTTTTGCCGTACACTTTCCCACATCCTGGAATATGACAACTATGTACGTTTTTCTTGTGTATCGGTTGCCCAGCTGCTGCAAGCCTTTCGTTCTCTTGGCAGTTTGGGCAATCGCACGTTGCCCGACCAGTATACCGACGGTCAGCTCGCGAGGATAATGGAAATCCAGAAAATGACGAAGGGACCAGAAATGGCCCAGTGTGCCCAGATAGTCCAAGAAGATCAACTGGGGGTGACCAGAACGGTTTAAAGCTAGAGTGCGACATAAAAGACCCTGGCGGGATTAGATGCGCACTCGTTGAAGGCGAAAGGCCTGACGGAATATGTGAATAGTCTGACCGCATGTGCACCAGATGATCATGCATATTGCCTGGAAGCGGGTTGCAGAACCTCAGATCGCAGTTTCTATGAAAAGCGGAATCACTTGGCACCGACTTGGCCGACAGTCCTTCTCTGACAATATGATTGTAAGAATTACAATATGGTGGGTGACATATAGATGATACTGGGTGTCGACTGAAAACGCCTTCGTATGGTTTGAGAGCAAGTTGACGCTCTTTATGATCGTCTGTATCTTTGAGCAACATTTCCATTGAGTATGACGTCAAAGAATTCCTACTTCGCGGGACCTCATTCTCGTCCCCAGATTGTGGAATCGTCAGGCGTTCACGTAACGATGACATTGGACAAGGATTTTTCAGCGAATTTATTCCCCGGATGTAGGCTGCATCCAGGCCTGATAGACCCTTCTGAAAATCCTCACTGGTTGGTTTCCAAGTAAATTTCGGTTGACCCGTTGGTGGCCACGGCATAGAACTCTGAAAGTGAGAAAAATTTATACAATTAAAAAATTGTAATAAAAGTTTAAACTTTTGATCACAACACAAACAAATTTCAGATGAGCTATTTTTCGAGAATTAAAAAATTAATAATATTCCATTAATTTTAAATTATTTACTTTAAAATGTTTTTCCAGAACATGTTTAAATCATATTTCATATTTAATTATAAATCTATAGAGGAATACAATGCTTAACATTCAACTGCCGAATAAAAAGTTCCGCTTGCTTATCAGTGATAATTTCAGTCTAAATAAAATATGAATCATGACATTATATACAAAACATTATTTTTGCAATTAGGTCACAATATTTCACACCGAGCTGACTCATAGCAACACAGTATGTTGTGGCTATAACATATAAAAAAGAAGTTGAACTATCGTGTCATTCATCGAATCTTAGTTACCATATTATGCTCAGAATAGTATTATACCGCCCTCAAACAATGTTACGACAACTAAAACATGTAAAAATGCGATGCATGGTCATTGATAGTGTCTAAACGGACCCACGTTTCAAAATTATTGGGGAGGGGAACTTATTTCATAGTTTATTTTTAAGCATGATGAAATTGTACATTAAGGATTCAAAACATGGGAAAAAGTTGTTTCTAGATTTGCTATTGTTGGATGAGTATTTGATCTGTCTCTTATACACATCTAGATGTGTATAAGAGACAGAATCTAACGCCTACAAATTTCTCCATTGGTTTATTTAATTTACTAGAGAAAAATCACAGGACTACGATACATACAAGTAACGTTATTCGAAGCGATGCACAGTAAATAAAATTGTGTCTTGTTGTGGCGACGCGAAATAATTACCATACCATTACCATTTTATATTTTTGCGAGAGATTCAATATTATGCTATTGCTAGACAATATTAAATAGGATAGGTTCATTTCACTAGCTACGGGGAAGAGCTCAAACAGGCAGGAGTATTAATACTATTGAATTTTGATTAGAATATATAGACACAGTTACACGGTTTATTATTTACAAATGTTATACTACGAAATATTAGGCTATATTAGGCATATTAAAGTTGCTTTTCAAACCGAATCCGAATTTTCAGATCGGAAAGCCTCAGAACCGATCAGAAATCGGACCATTGTGTAAGAATATGGATGCTGGCGTTCAGAGCATCGGAAATGCGATCCGAATTTCGGTTCATACCCGATGAATGTAGCTTAAGCCTACGTACGATGGGATACGACTATGGTCTTATGCTTCTCTATACTACTACTGCTGCTAATATTAGGCTTCTTACTATGTAGTACTACTACTAATATCTAGCCTAGAGTAGTAGTAATAGTAGTAGTAGTCCTAATATAGCCAATAGAATTATACAGTATTACGAAGAATAACGTATATGTTCAACCCAACGTAAACTTTACTAACGAATAGTCTTTGGAAACAAAACTATCGCATTTAAAAGAGGGGTTTAAAACAGTAATATAACAGTAAAATAATGCACACTTTACGAAAATACATTGAATACATGATAGACTGTAAACAGACCTCGAACGAGGTGACCGAAATATTGTGTTCAAATATAAGACACGAATTGTAAGCAGACAATGGTAATAAAATATCTACCTGAAATGATTACCTGGACGTGCCCGAGAGTACTGCTGTCACAGAGAAAGTTCACAATAGAAATGATCAGATATATCGAGGGTCAGTCAGTAAGTAAACCTTCAAGTTTAATACAGTAGGCCTAATGTACTTTCTATGTCACTGACCGCAGCAGGGATTGCTTCCGGTACACAATAATTAGAATACCAGAACGCTTTAATGTCTTTCCACTGACTCGTGGTATAGTGTCGTTGCCGGTGCCAAGCGTAATTAGTCTTAGCAAGATTTCTCTTTGTAGGAAAAGGAGCAAATGTAGTTCAGAGTGAGAGAGGCCGTACCTTCTGACTTACAGGGCAATAACCTACACTTTCTGTGTGCTAACGACCTCAGAATTCAAAGCCCCGGGCTAGACTGGGGACCTTCCGTTGTAGTGGGCCTAAAGTTACGCCGGTGTTGAATGGGAGGTTTTCAACGGCTTCTGCACAACCCACCGAAATACACACAACGTCAACCAAAGATGAGTAAACAATCGCAGATAAAAAAGGTGTTGTAATATGCTCCAGTGGTTACCATTGATCTTTCGACAAACGAATTAAATATGTAACATGACAGAAAATAGAAAGGTTCCCGCCTCGGGAAATGTGTCCGACTTGTTTAATAAACAGACGATGCTTGCAGCATTGCTTTATAGAATGATAGGTTATTTCCGCCAAGTGTCGACGTATGGATGCAGGCAGACGACAAAAGGGACTCACAGACAATTGCATAAGGCGGTGAGTCCAAAAAGAAGTTAGGCCTTGACGTATAGGGCACAGGAGTTCATAGCCAAAGATGTTCTCATCAGTACTCTATCTGACCTTGGGTGCTGCACGAACTTCTATTTTTGTTTTGTTCGAAATATTCAATGAAAATCACAAAGCATATCGGAAGGGGCGGGTTCATATAAAATACCCATCATCGGAGCTAACACATCGCTTCTATGAAACCACGCCCACAAAACATAATCAATTTGGCCCGATTTGACAGCGTGTTTTTCCATACTGTTACAGACAGACCGCAGCACCAAACTTTAATAAAACCTCAATCAGATTCAATCATGGCGTAATTTTTCTATTGTTTAATGTATTTCGACAACCACTTGGGCAATTCGCCTTCCTTAATTCATCCGTATATTAACTGGATTAAACAAGCCGAGTAAATATAAACACGTCGAAAAAATTGTCTGCTGTAACTCAAACAGAGCTAGTAAACGAAGAGGTATCGAAAATTAATAAGAGGAATAAAATTAATTAAAACATTAAGCAGTAAGTCGACGGTTAATGAGTGCAGTGGGCCGAACTCACATGATTATCCCTACTCATTACCGTAATAATGTCATATCCTGTGGAAAACATGTTGTTTTAGTGAGTTTAACGACTTAATTAGGTGTTTGATACTTTAACGTTTTTCTCTTAGTATGGGCTCGACCTCCTAACTAAGGACATTGGCCCGGATTTTGGAAATTTACTATAATAAAGAATCAATTGTTACGGTATTACATCGCTAAGGCGTTCTTAATCGAAGAATCTAGCAAAATATAGACCTATTATAGGGCTATAACTAATAATAAAACAACAGCGAGACAAACAATTGTGTGACATAAACGTACCAAACTAAAGTACAATAAAACTGAGGCCTAATTTTACGACAATAATATCTATTGTCAAATAATAATATAGATGTTGAAGATAATGTTAGTGGTAGGCTTAGTAATGCACAATCGCACAGTGATCGAATCATGATATCTAGTCAAGATTGAAAACGGTATATGTTATATTTTATTTTCTTGTTAAAGAAAAAGGGAAAAAAAAGTAGGCCGAAGGTAAGTAGAATTTAATAAGTGTACCACCTTTGATGATATTTACTTCTGCTTTTTTAAGCTATAATAGGCCTACGGATATAAAATTTTAATAATAATAATAGGGCATAATAATAATAATAACAGCAACAACAAATCATTTATAATTTAAAACGGTTTGATTAGCGAATATTACGTCATTATCTCATATATGTTTTCATATGCTTTCAGTAGGTCCTAGCCTATGTCATAAGCTCTTTCGGAAATGTAAAGTAGACTTGATATGTACAAGGAGACAGACGGTTCCTTTTTTCGAGCCATTTGACTAGAATAGAATAATTAACCGATATGATATGCAGTGATCAAACGCTTCATTCGTACACATCGTTTTACTTAGACTTTATTAGCACTGGTCCCCATCAACTAGATTGATGTATTCAGCTGCTAATGCAATCATATTCAGGCATGAAGAAAATCGTGTTCACAAATTTAAAAATCGACTAGTTGAATGTAATTTATTTTTAACTAGTGTTCACATTGTATGTGCGTGTTCGCGTCGTGTAACTTGAACGCGTGATCATTTACACAGGACGCATCATTACATATGTTCTCTAAACAGGTCATGTGCATGTTCGCTGGTTAAGTGATCACTATTTACCATTGCCATTTCAGCTGAGTAAATCTTAGCTTGAAATCAGGACCTAGGCCTACTTTTGATCATAAGATAGAGCAGTTGATCGGAGGGCCCAGTTTCGAGTGGTAGGCGGCTGACCACTGTGAACAGCAAAACGCCTGAATTATCGAATATTTCGGTTTCAATTCGAAGAGTATTTGATATGGTGATTTAACCTTGTACATCATTTTTGTTTCCATTCTCTTACCATTATCCCCAGGTCGATAGAGTATAAATAACCCATACAGGCGTCCTACAAACACTCATCGTAAATGGAAAGTGGGATGAAATGGTTTGTATATTGTTGTCTGGATTCGATAGAATATTATACTAGGCCTATCGATGGATGAAACAAACCAATAAAACTCATCAGACAGGTCAAGAATCGACAGCTATAGATAAGGTCCAAGTGATTATTGACGTGGGACGATGCGTGAAAGTCCATATATTGATCCTAATCCCATTACTATTCTCCGCTGACCAGTAAAGTCATCACGCTTCGTGAACTTTAATAGACTTTAAATATATTGAATTGGGGACGGTACTCATGACACACAACCAGATGGCGAGTGAACTATTTGCAAAGATACACATTATTTGCTATACCAAATCTATAATAATAAACATAACGCAATATTATTGCTATCATTAGAAATAATATAGACCTAAATAATAATCATACTAATATAATAGTAAATAAGCGCATGTGTTAAGTGATGATATCTTCTATTCTTTCCCCATTAAAGCATAGACATGTTTTTTAGTTTAGTAGGGGGTTTTGAATAACAATACAAAGTTATGGTTTTGGCTTTAGGCCTAGGCCTATTTGCATTTCCAATCACGCGGAGAATCATCAGGGTAGTTGAGGGAAAGCCGTGGTGTGATACAAAAGGGCCAAGTAGACTTGGCAACCAAAATAAGAGGCGCGTAAAGACTACGGTACTCTCTATAGATAATAGGCCGAACAGTGACTTATCTAGGGGGTGCGTGGACACACGCTTCTCTTAAAAAAGGCTCGCGCCCCCAGACGCCCCCACTGAGAATGTTCGAAGCACATTCGTTGGATTATACTGTAACAGATAACAAATTATAACCGCCTGTAAAATCATCTCTTGTGCTATAATATCAACTACATGCCCCCTGTTTTGTTTTATATTAACTTATAAAATCGACTTTATGATTGCAATAACTATCGCGTGAAATGTTGAGAGTTTGTGGGAATTGGATGTTGTTTACATAGACGTACACCAATTAATCATAGCAAAGTAAGTAGGCCTACTATGAAAATAACGGAGATCCGTTTCGTTTAATTAATAGGCCTATTTCTGAGAAATCTATAAAGACGCTCTCACTTATCCGTTCTGAATGCGTTGTTTCCCCTCCCCTCCCCCGTTTGAAAAATTCTCGATCCGCCCCTGTCACTGTTGATTGAAGTAAAAGAAATGATAACGAATATAGCATTGGTGGGGTTTTAAAGAAATGTGTCATTGTACAGTATATAAATAAGAGGAATAGGCCTGGCCTACTATCATATTGATATTGCTAAAAACGAAGAGGAAAAAGGCTGGCGTTGTGTTAAGTTTTGTCACAACTGTATTGGCGTCCGGACCGATTCAAAGGTGTCGTCACAAAAGTCTATCTATTAAACTAGGCCCAATAAATAATAGGCCTACAATCATGAACATATAGCACAGTTACTTAAATTGAAAGATGTTACGGACGCCTTTCTACGGTATATATTCATATTTTTATAATTAATCATTGTCCATCGAGCATGGTAACCAGATTTGGATTTTAGAAAAATGGTTTGGAGTCCGATGTGGTCGCTTTGATTGTGATATTCAATTCAATTTTCAATTCAAATTTGTGAGAAAAATACTCACGTTTGTCTATCTTAATCCCGGAGTAGGCCTCGATATAGTTGTGGATCGTAGGCCTGGAAGGTGTTAAATAGGTTCTATAGTATTTGGAAATTGATTGAACACCACAGGCCTACAGCGAATCTAGGCTATATTAGGTCTATACAAGTTTCACTAACAACTTATGATACGCGGATGAATATATAGTGTCAGTGAATTTGTTACTTACACATAAGAACCACAATTTCAGCAGAGAAAATTAAAGATCAATTGTGTCTTGATTTCCCGGTTGATTTATCGTTTCCCTTAAGTCAATAATGGTTACAATCACTTCTTCCGTCAAGTTTACCGGTGCAATTTAATGGTCCAAGTGGCCGATGTGTTGTCGACTGGTAAGTATAACTACAAGTAACGACTGTCCGACTATTACTCACGTTCTCGGGACCTTGCTACTAGCATCCATTTCTGAAGATCCCATCGGAAAGTTTAGCCACAAACTCACGTATGTTGATCCATCTTTATCCTTCAGTGCCTGAAAGGGAGTATGTGGCACGACCGGCAGGCCGACAAAAAGCCCTCTTTCCGCGGAACTCGCATGTATACAATCGTATTCTACGTTTTTCATTAAAGCCTAAACCCGAAAATTTAACTCATCCACACGCCTCTTCCACGCTTTGTTTAGACACAGATCTTCCGCCTGCGTATTTTGGTAATATTCTAATCTGTCTAACGATTCTTTATTACAAGAGTGAATTTCCTTTGTACAATACCGCACAAATAGATATGCTTAACAGATTAGTACAAAATAACGACATTTGGACTTGCAAAAAGGTCTGATTGATCGGCGCATGGATATGTTGTGATCATTTCGCTGAAACGCGAAGCCTGTTCGTGTAGCATTAATATAACAGAACGTGATTAATTTTCAAATAACTAAACATTATGTGAACGCTAACAATTTCTATATTCTGGTAATTGTCAAGTGGATGATGTAGATTTGGGATTATTGTATAACATAATCTGGAAAAGCCAACAAACAACAATATCGCATACGCTATATTATTGGCGAAGGCTTTTGCAGGTGAATTTTTGGTCGTAGTATTACGATGCTCTCACGTATCTGTTCACGTCACTGGCAAATAGACTGGGAAAATAGGTGTCGGAACCATCAAAGGCATTCACACTTGTCTTTGTTCGCTTAATATACCCTCGTCAAGGTCACGTGATAACCACAAAACTTGCCTTCCACACCAGACAAGGGCATATAATTATTCTATTACAAAACATACCTTTTAAGTCCGCTAATCGTACCTTCACAGCCTACGATCAACATGTGGAAGGTATATATAATCGGCAAAATAGCATAGAGATCTAGACTCATTATAAAAGCATACAGGCGCAACCACGGGAATCGAACAACCCCCTGATAACGTGTGTTTACGATCACAATAGCATCAATTATCTATTTCTTCACGGCTGAGTAAGTTGAGGACGAGCAAGCGATACCTTTCTATAATCCCCTTTACAAACGACACCCTCTAAAAATAAGATCTACAGTACAAATTACTTCAAACCAGCAGGATCGCTGTGAAAAAAAATTTACAAATATTGGTGTTTATCGAAAATTTCAGCATTATTTACCGCCTTGATATACACGCTCCGCGGCATTAGGCCTATTAAGTTGTATCGAAATACGCGCTTTCATCTAACAAACCACAAAGTACATTGGATTTTAATGTAGGACTATATTTTTTCTTTGTCGGTTTATATTTAACGCGAAGGAAATGAAAGGATTTATAAACCATTTGTAATTAAAGCTTACGGATATAAAACAGGGGAAAGTCATCCTTATCTTTTCGATAACTAAAATTATGTCTATGTTGCACAAAACGAATTTAATTTAAGAATACGTGTAAATCAGAATGTAATATCACGCATATATTTACATTAAATTGAACTTACAATTGCGAGCAGAGGAAATAAATATGTTTACATTTCTATCACGACTTCTGTATCTTAAACGGCAAATAAAAAAAGACAAAACATCGACAAATCTGGTCATCTATCATATTTACACTCTGTGAACGTGTCACATCCTTCGAGTAAAACTCGTGTTCTCTTCCATGCTACTGATGTTACGAACGCTTTTCGCAGATAATAAGCGACAAGCTTGACGAGAGTAATGCACCACGCGACGCATTGCGGATTGCAATTGATTCCTCCTTAATCACTCCTTCAAATGATAATTTTGGCATTTAATTAGTAATTATTTGCTTATCTAAATAGGTGTGAAGAAATAAATCACGAGATCAGTAATGTTCCGTTTGAGGAAAGATCCAAGTACGAATACGTACTTACGAATACTGCTTGAATTTGATTACACTAGGTTACAGTAGGTCTACTATATCATAGAAATGCTAGAATATATAAGATCTATACATATAAGGTATATAAGCATATAGGCCTATATCTGTCTCTTATACACATCTAGATGTATCAGAATGACAAAATAAACTAAGCATCCACTGGAAGGAATCCCAATATCTGCAGACGGATCCGTTTCGGCCTTCCAGGCCTCATCAGTGCAGCTAGGGTATAGACCCAAACGAAACGTTCGACCAGTTAGGTGGGGCCCAAACTAGTCCCACGACCACTAATGATTTTCTCTACTGTTCCGTGTTAATTTTAAATAGTTTTGCATTATGTGGCCGTTTGCTGTTTTATGGGTTTTTCCCATTTGTCTTTTAAAATTTATATATTATTAAAGAATCTCTATTGAGATCCAGCGGGCTGCCACTGATGCACGGTAGAGATTGCATCTTTATATCTCCGATCTTGTTCACAAATTCACGGACTAGTGCTGTCTCGTAAGAATTTCGTAGGACGCGTTAAGAGTGACAAAATATTCTCTGTATCTGCTGGAACCGAGCCACATAGCTTGTATTCCACTATTTGCATTCACACCTGGGCTGTATATATATATTACCTTGGTTTGGCTCTGTAATCATTAGTGGTCGTGAGACTAGTTTG
>NW_022758997.1:412837-424342 GCF_011630105.1 Anneissia japonica
ACATTTGATATAAATATATATATATATATATATATATATATATATATATATATATATATTCCTAACCTATTATGGCTATAGTATATAACATAAAAATAAGGTTTTGGCCATGGCCTTAAGATTTAATTTAATACAATATTCGCATTGCATTGCTACCAAAATTACAGTTTAAAATTAATTGTAAGAGTGGGTTTATAAGAAAAGACTTCCGACTATTGGTTGTGTTACGCTTGTGTTTACGCTACGGTGTTTACATGCCAGGCCCAAGGAGATGTTTTATGCCATAATAAATATCGCCTTAAGCGCCGAACAGGTTGCAAGGATTTTACAGTTACTTACAAGTACGTAATTCGTTCATGAGTTAAGTTCTAACACATTGATGTTATTGGATAAACGATTAATAGTTCTCTCGGTTGACCGACAAATATTTGTACTAAGTAATAGTCTTCAATTATATTCAAAGATTGTTTTAAAAACACCTACACGGAGAAAGAGATTAGAAAACGCAGGAACGCGCCTATTAAACATAATGGTAATTTGGTTCGGACTGGCTGTTTTTAACTAATATCTTATCTTTTAATCATTATTACGGATTGGTCTTAATGTTTCAGTAGATTAACTCCGATAATCTTACTCTTTAATTTAATCCATATGTCGACAAATGTATATTTCTTTAATCACACTATCAATCAAATCGCTTTGATTTCTTTCGCCTCCCTCTTTTACAAATGATTATACACCATGGCGTAACTCTCGTTGCCATAGCTCGACAAATTAGGAATACACTATAAAGATTGCGTCACAAAATAAATGAACTTTAAATTTAGGTTCAAGCAAGATTAATAATAAACAAAAAAAAATGATGCAAACAACGTAGACAGTGCAGATGATGCATGGAAGCCATCCAACGCTTAGTTAAGCAACCGAAAAATATTAATAATTAGAAAGTTTATAGTGAGACAAATTTCTAAGAAACAGCAAAGCCAATTGTGGCAAAAAGTCAATAAAATCAGACACCCAGTTACGTGTGCCCTAAGACATAACCTCCCATAATTTTAGACGTGTGCAGAAAAATGAACGAGTATAATACACGATACTAGATGTAGTAGAGGACCCAGGCCTCGTGTATATGTATGTACGCTACGTTAAGAATACACAATGTGACGATTACATAAACACGTCTACACAAGTATACAGTGTACTCGTGCGCGTACGTAACGTATATACACCCGTGTAAAAACACTCAAGTGAAAGCTGAATGTAGGCCTACCACTTCAGTTTTCCCGGTCATCATTGTTTGTTTAATGGATGTTCTATGAATTACTTCACTCCCCTCCGACATTATTAGTCAAGTGGTTTATTTAATCATGGTTTAACGCAGAGGCTTTCTCTATTCTTTGAGAAGAATTGTTTGTTTTAAACGATTCTAGCCTGAAGAAAGACGGTAGTAAGATCAATTGACGTGCTTTGTAATACACTCCTTCTTAGTGTAGTTTTCAAATGATGAGCACAATGAGAATCGATTCAACAACGCCAAATTGTGTGATTATGATAAGTAAAAATCCAATAAGACCTGTTCCATCTGCCAGATTACAGCAACAGGAACGTAACAGATAATTAACTGGAAGATTAGCGATTTATCCGCAGTTAATGAACTTCGTAGATTACGAGAGTAGGCCTAGTCCCATACCTCTAAATAATCTTTTAGTGAGAATACATTTTGCTACAGCAGAAAAATTCTCAAAATATTAACAATATAGGCTTGTTAAAAAATATGAAGCTGATATAGGGTCTGAATTGAAATCATGAATGAATTATATAATTTCAGTTAAAATTAAATATGAACTTTATTACCAATGTTTTAAAATTTGTTATAGGATTAAACTTTTTAAAGTGTTTTTTTTTTCAGAAATTTGATTTTACGTCAGCTCAGAAGAAGCCAAGCCTAATTTAATAGAGGTTTGTTAAATATTTTTTAAATTCAAGCTTAATATATTTATATAGCGCCTAATATAAGAAGGTCTAATTTACTAGCTCTTTGTTAAATATTTTTTTAATTCAAGCTTTTTATATTTATATAGAGACTAATATAAGAAGTCGCGTAAATTGCTCCAGTTCCCGATTACTATTTTTTAAAATTATTAGGCTATTATACACAATGTATACAAACTTCTTTACTCTCGAGGGTTAGGGTTAGGGTTAGGCTGGAGGTATTGATGTATAGACAACTTCACTGTACATGCGATGTCTATAACATTAAAAACCTAATGGACACGTTTAGTTTCAGAAGTTTAAAATTTCATTTATTTGTTTTCATTCTTTTTCTTTAGGCCTATATACTCTTTTTTTTTCTCAACTTGAGGTAGTGTACGGTATGTGTTTCACCGCCTAATCGTTTTTCATTATATTTGTCTTATATTTATAATTTCAAACACTCTAGATAATTTCCTAAATATGCTGTATTTCAATTGATTAACCAACGCTTTAGATAAAATGCGGGCGGAATGTTGTTTGTCTGAAAACAATTCTCTTCTTTTAAATGTAATCTTGTACATCTTATTTATCAATTTTGACGTTTTTCATAATTATATATCACTAACTGCCCTGGAAATTCGTTTATCAACGCAAATCCAAGGCATAATCTAATCAATGCCACACATATATCCATAATCAGTATGTGCATGATAAATCTTACTTTGTCCAGGATATTATATTTAAACAGTATGCGATTTCAAAGTAAAACACAAGAATTTCATGTGGTTGACGCATTACGCGTGGTCTTATCCAGCACCGTGTTTCGTAGCATTATCTCGCGTCGTGTAGGTAACGCAATTTGCGCATATATTTTAATATACAAACACACCGACAGCATTATACACAGCGTGTTTTTTTCAAACATGTTTTCACATTTCTTTTGATTGATTTGTTGGAGATAATTATGTAGAATACTTTGTAAATCCCAATTTAGTTTTTTTTTTTTTTTTTTTTTTTTTTTAAGCGGCAGATGATGTGCAAAGAAATGATGAAATGCTTGAAGTGGCAACAAAAAAATGTAATTAAAAGTTGCCAGAAGCAAGGAAGCGCTGGAGGAAGTGACGAGAAAGAGAGGCAGATTCGTTCTAATCCATTGCTGATCATGCCTTACAGTTTGGATGCGACATTCTATTGTAAGCGACTAGATAATCTTATGACTGAATAATACTCTGATCATGGTGATAGAGTTATCAGTGCAACATAATTCTACCAAGATGTCTTCTCCTTGGATTGCTCAATGATTACCAGGCCCGGAACTTGGGGATAAAAAAATGTTTGTATTGTTTCAACCGAAGACAATGCTATCCGGCACAGTTTGAAGATGTCAAGGACAAGCATATAGTATAGTTTATGCCCTGATAATAAATAATAATATCATATAATTGAAGTCTATAATTATGCCGTTTGTAATAATAGTTCGAATCCACATGATGATAATAATTAATTTGTAGTCTTAAAACTGCACAGGTGGAAAATGTCTACCAAGGTATGGCTACGTTTACCTATTTTTGTGAGGATTTGTCATCGAATAAATATAATTGATTTCCGCTGATGTACTACATACAATTTCAACCTGAACCAGAATTTCATAAGTTCAGCTACTTTCCACAAACACATTTCTAACAAATCATTTCATAGTCTACAACAGCTATTTACAAGTACAGTGACTCATTATTTATGTAACGACGCATTAAAATCAAGTCACATGGTACATTATCGTGTCCTATATCTTCTCCCAGGGGGTCAGAGCGTAGGTAGGATGGTCTAAGTGAAAATATTGTAAAAACTTCAATATGCAAATTAGCAAACTTTTCTGTGATCTGATTCGTCAGTGGATGTTTCAAACGCTAAACCGCACAATCGTTTTCGGTTTACTTATGTTTCAGCTATAATTGTTTAATTCGTGTGGCCGTCTAGAGGCACGCAATCGAATTATATAATCTGATTTTAGAAAAACAGTAATTTACTCAAGTTTTGTTAAGCTTCATCAATATGATGACAAGGTTGGAATGAAGAGTTCAGATCATTCAAGAGTTCCGCGTCTGATATTACTGTAAATGAAAATTGATAAGCTGCGCTGGTGAACTGTTGACGCGCAACTGTTGACGCGAGACAGTGTTCCTAGTTTAGCGTCACTCTGAAGGTGTTTGACTGTCGCTATTAAATTAAAAAACGTTGTTAAAGATTAAAAAAATGAAGACTCACGGTACAGTGTATGATTGACAGGTAACCCGTCTTCGTGTCTAATGAACGAAAAAAGTCTAAGTTTAGGTCTGTTTAGCCGAAATTGAGTTGCAAGGACATGACGAGTTTTGTATATTTTTAGCTCCAATTTGAAGCAAACGTGAAATAAATCACGTTGCCGACAAAACTGAATCACACCGAAGCGGTAACTTATAGTAAAATCATGTTATTGTTACTTCAGGAATATACAAATTAACTTCTAAGCTCTACATATGTCCACCTATCAATCTAAATTAGTTACACACCCTAGGAATAAACTAAAACATGTTAGACGTAGGCCTAACAGAAAGAAGTCATAAATAAACTATGTATTATAAAGTTTCATTAAAAGGGACATAAAAGGGACAGACAACCCGGATAAAACTCCATTAAGTTAAGCTTTAAAATATTGCACGAAAATATTAATACCAATTTTCACTAACGAGGGCGATGACTGGATCGTAACTGGATCGCTCACACGAAGAAGAAAACGAAAACACAGCTAGGTTAATTAAATGACTTTCTTAAACTTTAATGCAATTTAGGTGCGTTCGCGCAAACCCAACGCAACGCAGAGAAACGCATTACTTTGGTTGCGTCAACATGTTCAAATACCTAATTGTGAAATAAGATTTAAAGGCATTTCAGCATATTGTAATACATATTATAACAGATAAAAAATACCGTAATATTAGGCTAAATGATTTTTGTATAACATCTTTTGGTAGTCCGATTCTAAAATATTGGTTAGTTATACCAATTAACAAAAAAAGGATGACTATGACGTAATGGACAACTTAATTCTTTATAAGGTTCTTTCGTAGGGTACACTTCAGCGTCAATATCAGTGGCTAATTTGAAATCTGTCTTATCTCATCAAACCACAACACATTTCATGGCTATCAGTCACCCATCTAACTGTCGATGGCAACTTAAAAAAATAGTTGTCATAATCATTTCCCGTAATGATCTCAGAATATTTACATGACGTTGCGAAAAAAATTAGGTACGGTTTCGAAAGTCCAGAAATTTTTATCAAATTGTCAATCTTATTCCTAAAAAGAAAGAGTACAATATTTTGAAGAACAACACACACATCGACCGGGACCAAACTCCTCACTCCTATCACCACCACCCTTTATAACTATCCCATTGTTAGCATTTCAAATTGGTGGTCATGAATTTGTAAGAAAGTTAAATGTTTTACGAGTAGAAAAAATAAAATCCAATATTAATGAAGTTAACAGAATAATCTAATGTGTGAATTAGTTAATATCTTCTATTTATTCAATTTCATTGTTACTTTGGATTTTTGTTGTTTATTTTGAAAGCATCGTAACTTAACCTGTGCCACTGTTATAAAAGTGTATGTTCAAATAAATCTTATTATTACTATTATTATTATTATTATTATTTTTATTATTATTATTATTATTATTGTTATTATTATTATTATTATTATTATTACATTATTATTATTATTATTATTACTTCTTTGGAGACGAGAGAACCAACTTTACATATCAAATATCTGATACACTATAACAATAATATAATACTGTATTACGAATAGAGGAACAACTTATGGAAATATTATGAATAAAATGGATATTTAAAATGGATATTTTATTATTGTATTATCAATAAATTACATAACAATTGACGCCCTGTGGCACCCATGTTTAAGTTGAAGTTGAATAATGGCATCATTGTCACTGACATCCTACAGCATAAAGCACCTATGTTATATTTGTCATTTTAAGGGTTACCATACTGATGCTAGGTCTACTATGGAGGTACGACTGTAAAGAAATAATTCTCTAGCGGTACTCATGTTGATAGCCAACGATAGTACTCTTGATGTCCCCAGATGCAAAACTGAAAGATATAGGTCTGCCATACCTACTATTGTTAATTTGATCAATGCAAATAATTAAGTTTAATTTCTTTGTTCAGCGGATGCTGTTTGGGTTGATTTTAATCCTGTATCATAATAATGTATTTTAAATTTTGAATTAATTGACGTTTTTAAAAAAAATTTAATTATAGTAATTTGGTGTATATATTTATATATATATTTTGTAATATGAAATTAATTTTTAAATTTTGATATTTCGATATGTATTTTTAATTTTGAATTAATTGACGTTTTTGAAATTTAATTATAATAATATGGTGTATATTTTTATATATATTTTTTGTAATATGATATTAATTTTTAACTTTTCTAATGTAATTATTTGAATGTTTTGATATTTCGATATGTATCTTTCCACCTGACCTGTTTTCCTGTGTTGTCTTTATTTGTTGATTGTAAACAAACCTTTTCAGCCTTTGGCTGTTGTTTTGTTTTGTGTTATACCTTAATAAATAAATAAATACTGTACTACGGTATGTTATAGTCATTCTTTATTATGTTATATAGGTTATATATTTATAGAAGCACCCAGTGGTGCATATATGGTCATTCTCTACAGTATTCCCTGGTATTGGCCTAATACTATATTATAACTGTTTACCCTTTAACGAAAGATTTTTCACATGCAAATTTCAACAATGAATAAAATAATGTAATATCATAAATGTACTTTTAAGGACCCATTAAAGTATATTTGTTTAAATTAGACATGCTTGCTCATTATTTTTTTATGTCATTGAATATAAAAAACCTTTAATCTTGATTATTGTTCTATTTTACATCTCATTAACCTACATGTTGTTGTCATGACACACCACTCTGGTTCCAGTTAACAACACTTAGACCAAGCAGCTCAACGTACAGCGGTTTACTTGTTTAATTCATTATGTTGTTATTAAATTCATCTGTAGACTACGGTTTGTTGTTGCCAAATATATATGGAATTGAGTGAAGTCGTGAAGGCCTACAGCCAACTAATAACAGATTGAATATAAATCGGATTTTTAAAATATCTATCATTAATAATAATAGCAATCATCCTAATTATTATTATCAATACTCTATTATTAATAAAAGTAATAATATAAATATTATTCATAATTAGATTGATTTCATTTCAATACATAAAGAATATAAAAATCCAACCAAATTTAGGTCTACATGTACTCAGTGGTGGCGCAGTGGGGGGGGGGAGGGGACATTTCCCCTCCCCGTTGGACAGGCCTGGACCTCCTTTTCGTCCGACGCACGACTAGGTCGTAGGATCAAAAATTTTAAAAATAATAAATTTGCCTATCCAAATAACGTTATTTTGACTGCCAATCCAAATATTGTGGTCTAAAAGCACATTTTGGACCACACTGAGCCATAAAAACTCACCCCGTGAACCTTACAAGGGAGTTTTTACTCCGAGCCGTCAACTGAGGCTTCGTCAGACCCCTTGGCTCGGAGCTCTCAGTCAGACATGTCGGACCCCTTGTCGGCGCCACCGCTGCATGATGTACTGTACGGTACCTTCAAATGGAAAACAAGTTATTATTTTAGGCCCACCGGTTTATACCGTACATCATACCTGTATCCTTGTAGCTGTGTTTATATATAGTTTCAATGGTTGTTATATCTTTAGTTTTTATAAATTTTGTAAAATAGGTGTATATGCATAATATAACTTAAGCCTATAGAAACTGATTACTGTACATATTATATTCTTATAGGCATTATTGTGAAAATGTATTTACAAGTATTATATTATTATTATTTGGCCTATTATTATTATTTGGCCTATTATTATTATTATTATTATTATTATTATTATTATTATTATTATTTCATTATAAGCATAAATGGAGTTGATATTACAAAGCAGTAAAACACTGACAATAATGACAGGTTGTATATGCCCCAAAAATATTTGTTTAATTGTATAAAAACAAATTTTTTGGAAAAAAAAAAGTGATATTAAGCCATCTTAATATTACAGCCGGATTAAGAATAGCACTAAACAACAACCAATTATTATACATTACAGTATATAAGCATTTTGCCAATGTATTTATCTTCTTTAAAACTTGTTTTTCTGTTTTCACTGTAGAATTTCTTAGTTGGTTGATATTGTAATCCTCTTTATGGCCTGTTAGTGTTTCAAAATATTATTTAAAATTCAAATGTATTACCATTCTAATGTGAATTTTTATGTTCAACTAATTTAAAATCCATTTACGTTTTTATAATGAACAAATATATAATATATTTTATCAGTGTCATAAAGTCACACACAATAAATCGCCTCTAACGAGATTCGAACCCGTGTATCATGCTATAGGTAAACATCTTATAATCAACTGGGCCACTGGAGCTCCATTGAGAATTCAAATTCTTTTCACTAGCTTTTGTACGTGCGGGAACAGCACTGGTTCTTAATGTACGCCTAAGTTTCTTCTTATTAAAAATATGACACCGTGAAGTAAGACCCTTTTCAATTTAATTCCGCATCATTGATGTTTATTTACCTTCATTTTTTGTCTGAATTTCAAGGAGGATTTGTGAAACGAATTTTGTAAGATTTTATATTTTGATTATTTTAAATTGTGTTAAAATTGGTCATTCAATTTTTTGTAATGATATATCTTATGGCGTTACGTACATATATTAGGCAGTATGCTCACATTATTGCAAAGTATATTAGATGTATTATTTGGTTTTTTTCTTATTATTTATATTTTATTTTGTTGTATGAATACACCAACATTGGAGTTTCGTGTACCAGAACCCAATAAATTTACTTATTACATTATAAACTTATTAGTGTTTTATGAGAGGTTGATCCATTGCAATAATACAACAAATTATACGGTACTATTTGATAATAAAATAATATAAATAATTCAGTGATTACAAATATTTAATTTACGATTGCTGATGATATTATGCTAATAAATATAAAAGATATAAAATTAAATTTATTTTTTATGGCTTATAAACCTTTTTTTTATATATTATAGTAAGATATTAGAATTAGAATAGGAAATGTTTAATTTTACGAACCAATAATTTAGGCTAAATATATTACTTTGTTATAAAATTGTGGTTCTGTATCTACAAACCATGTGAAAATCTTCAAGCATTTTACAGGAGGAAATATGTCTCTCACCAATTAACAGACAAATATTATCGTTTTAACATTATTTACATAGATTTTTAAATTGTCTGAATATAACAATTTTCGAAGTATAAAACCTATACAGCTTCTCATTGAAGTTATAAGCTATTCGATTCGTTTAATCATGGACCTATGGTTTAATCCGAAATTAATAGGTTGTTGAAGAATTTTTGAGTTTTTACCATAGACATTAGACCTTAATTTATTTAGTTATTTTATATTTTAAAGGACCAACAGGAACAACATTTGCACTTAAATGCGTACATTGATAATACAACTGTTGTAATGAACATGGATGTAGTCATTTGTAACTCGTAAAATGTTGTAAACAGACATATACGTTATACTGCATGAATTTCATTTCTAATCCATGTGATATTTTCTGAATAATCGACATCGAGTTGGTATATGCTGGATTCTGGTGCGACTTGAACTGCAGTCCTAAAAGTAACCCTTTATATATTATATATATTTATGTAATATTCCAACACAGTTTTAATTTGTATTAATATTTTCTATTTTACTTTAGTTTAATTCTTTGTTCCTTCATGGATTATAATCGAAATAGGCCTATTACACACAAATAAATGTTTAGGCGTACAGAACAACTATAGGCCATTTTTGTTTATTTACTGTACTGTGCTAAGTATACGGTATTAATTTAGGCCGAGAACCAGTTATTATCCGTATTGGTGAGGTAGGCCTAAACTTACGCGGTTAAAGAAGGAGAACTATACGAGAAGGAAAATGATTTCTATACGGTACGGTACGTTATATTCCATGCGTATACTTGTTCCTGAACTAAATGAATTCAATCATATAAGCCTAAGTACACATTGATATTGGCACACGCTAACAAAAACGGAGAATGGAATAAATTCACCTAAGTAAATAGGCCTCACAAACGCCGACTCAATCTAACATATTTTGTCGGGAATATGTTGAGAAAAAGGGTAATTCCAGTTGACTTAGAGAGCCCTAGTTCACGGGTTATTAATTTATAAGTGAATATAAACAAAGTAATAAAAACAAACATTTAGGCCTGCAACAGAACTACAGATAGATGCTTAATTCGGATCGTTGTTACTCTAAATCTGCTTGATGAACTGAAAACCAATTTAAGTAAAATCCAATGGACGATTGTTTCACGCATTAAAGGAATTTCCAGATGTAAAGTTCCGTCCCCATCGTAACTATAGTGGTGCCCCATCATTACTCGATCGTAATTAAACAAACATAACGTAAACTCACCTCACAAAGAGAACTCCTCATGTTTGGAAGTTGAAGTCCAGGAAAAAGGAAAAGGCAAAAAATGAGTTTGGTTGTGTGCAATGAAAGATAGTTAACTGGCTTTCGCGCTTAATTTCGTCAATCCGTGTCTGTGGCCTAAGATATCATGAAGTAGAGTGACTGCTAGCAGAGGTACGGCAAAGTGACCACTTCAAAAAAACATTAGAAATTGAAACGATGTAGTTTCTACGAGGACTTTCTAACGACGGACTCCGCCTATGCTCGCCTACTATTACTTTGAAGAGCCGCTGATCGGCTGATCTTTCAATCGAACCCAACCCCTCGGCAAGGTTCTTTTCCATACGTGACCACTAGAATGTTAGATTCGAAGACTGGTTAATCCACGGCTTCCTCGTGATTGGATGCGTGGTAGAAGAATTCTAAATCCCTATACACAATTGACTTAGAGCGATGGAACAACTGTCAGACAAAAGCCTACATTGCATTCAAAATGTGTTTTCGTGTAACACTACACACTCGAGAGACGGTTTTCCCCTACCTTACGAAACCACCAACCATGTCTGCTCTTTCACATTTTAATTTAGTTTGGAGAGGTGATCGGCTTGGTTTGTCTGCTGTTTATTCAGCATATATTGCAAGGCTCAGAATGAAGTCACTCGTAGTTAATGATATCGAACTTTTAAATATAATAATTCTATGATAAAAACATCATGTAGTCTAGGCCAATCGTTTTCAGATAAGGGAGGAAATGACGAAATGTAATAGTATAAGCCTATATATGTATGTATATAGGCCTATATATATAGCCTATATTATAATATAAGTATATATATAATATATATATATATATATATATATATATAATGATTGTAGGTTCCACGTATGTCTTGATAATATAAAATGAGTAGGCCTACGAATG
>NW_022758997.1:424352-435460 GCF_011630105.1 Anneissia japonica
AGCGCTCTTATTATTAATTATCTATTTGTGTGTACGTTTATATTATGTTTAATGTGCACGCAGCAAGCCTAATTTAAATATTATATATATATATATATATAATAATTTGGCCTATATATATCATATATATATCATATATATATATATATTAAATTAACATATAGTGTTCATTAATTTAACATCAGGCGTCCAAATCTCTTAGAGTGTATGATTATGATCATTTGCTGCGTAGCACTGAACATAGGCCTAATGTACATAGTCATCAAAACATTCCAGCAGCCATCCAAACATACGTTTTGGCAGGACTGTACATAAAAGGTTAATGCCTGGTTTAGGCCTAAAATAGATACAATACCGCTGTAATGTTTCCATTGCAATCGCCTACATTGAATAGGCTTCCCCAACACAATCGGGAAGGCTACCCGATTCCTTCCTGAACCATTCAACCTGCTTTAAGTGTTTACATAAAATCGCTACCGAGCGTTGTCGACAGCAGGAACGAAATGAAGTGATAATTTGGAAAAGCCGTCCCTTTCAGTTTCAACAATTGTATAATCAACTAAATACAATAGCTTGTGAAAAATAATATAATATTAGAAACGTCAAGTAATTCAATTTAAAGATATAAATAAAATTAGTATGGATATTATAAGAAAACAATGTTTTATTTAGTCTAAAGATATATATTATTGTATTGCAATAATAATCAGTAGCGAGCGCGTACACACAGAGAGACATGGAGAAGCCATCATCGGTTGAAAATAATATAAAAATATGTAGTTAATAATACTATTGGCAAGATTTTATAACGCGTATACAGCCATCTAAATTATAAACCATAGCAATATAAAACATAAGTAGGCCTACAGTACGGTAATAGTATCACCAACTTCGCCCTGTATATCAAGTATAGGCCTACTATGATTTAATAATTACTCCAAACATTTGTCAGAAGTGCTTAGGTGACGTTCTGAACCTTAGCTGTTAGCTTAGCTGTTGATGTGTTAATATTTAAGTTACAAAATTTAATCGTTCGAACAAAGACAGTGAAACAATGTTATTATTAAGCTTATCTGTTGAAAGAGATGTTATCATATTTTACTTTTGTTTAATGTGATGTTTGCGTGTCATTGGAATGGTGTAGGATTGATTGAAACCACGCAAGTTGCATTAGTAAAATAACAACGTGATGTTGCGCACTTCAAGAACGTGACGTTATATATGTTAATGAGTAAATTAATTACACCATTCAAACACACATGATATTTCATTTAACTGAAGCATGGTTTATAACTTTCCATTATGTAAATTAATTGTGTGGTGTAGGCCTATTAAATTTATTTATATTTTTTACGATGGGCGAAGGGAAGAGAAGAAAAAGAACATCTTCTGACATTTTATCCATGTCTATATTTTTCAACTTTTAACGGGCACGAAAACACAATCATAGGCGCCACAGCGATAGTTTTATTACTATGATACACGCAACCACCATGATACTTTGTATAATTAGGCCAGTTGACTTTTCGTCACTAGCACCGTATTTAATTACATCACAATAAAGATTTCTTTATTGTCGATACTAAATAAAAAACTTAGTTTTTACTGCATGTTGAAGCATTATCTAGAAAACCGCTAATTGAAAGCAATCAAAACATTAAATTGCTCATTCATAAAGAATCAAATAAATTTAAAATTCTAATGCCACAAATAGAAAAAATACAGTACTTTGGTAAGCCAGATTGAAATATTGTCAATTGGAATTTAACAAATTATAGGCCTAACTAACACAAGGGCGAATCCAGAGATGTCCGAAAGGGGGAGCAAAGTGGGGTCGATCGAGATAACACAAAACTAGGGGTTAGGGGAACGCCCCCGCGAAATTTGTGTTTCCTAGACACCCGAAAATAACTTTTGAGGCGTTTTGGGCGATTAATTTTTTCCTTTCCTTTCTTTCTTTCTGTTAACTTTTCAAAAGGGGGCCGGGGCCGACCGGCCCGCCCCCTCCCTAAATCCGCCCCCGACACAAGGTAAGCAAATAAAATAATAAATTATATTTTTTAAGTGATATAGCTAGCTCAACATAAACAGTTTGTCACTAATTATATGTAGGCCTATATGAAACGAAACGTATTGTCTTCACAAACCCGCACTCATACTTAGATTTAAATTAACGAATCGTTGCAGATTCTTCTTTAAAACTTCCCATCACACACTTTACATTTCCACCGGGAGATTTATAGAATATCACAATTGCTTATTCGCTATTGGATAAAAATTTGGCAAAACTACAAATTTGAAAAGCCTACTGTCTATTGTCACTATAATTATAAGAAAACAAAACGTCATTGTCTTTACAGTCTACATTCATTTTATGAATACAAACTTAAACTTAAATTAACGAATTTGTGTAGATTCTTGTTCTTTAAAACTCCTTCTACAATCACACACATTATTTGCTGTTGGATAAAGATGGGGTAAAACTACAACATTGAAAAAAAGGCCTAAATTTCACCAATCTACTCGCTTAGCATAGTTTACTGAGAGGTGACAGTTGGATCAATAATACAAATGTTAGTTTCATTTACAATCATCTCATTTCCTATTTGACAACAATGATTGTGATGATTAGGTTTGTACAATGCTATTACTCATAACTAAGGTCTCTTCGGACAGATAATATGCAGATTTTATTACAACTATTATCAATGCTATTAATTCGAGAATTATAAAATGATTTGTTTGACACCTCGGGTTGGTTAGTCAGTCATCCACCTCTGTCAGTGAAAAACTAGAGTCACCCATCGGTAAACCGAATTGTCGCGTGATTAAAAATCGTAGCACACTCTCGGTCAGTATATTATGTAAATGTTGGTTCTTTCTGGTTGTACCCTTTTTTTCGGTTGATAGTATTAATTTCCATTCGGTCAATTTAAACCAGAGTGTAGAGTGGAAATGTCAAAAAAAAAACCGATCTCAATATAAATTAATTTTGCTTCAACGCTTTGTAACGATTTAATATATAGAAAGTTACTTATAATGACAATAAATAATAAGCTATTACTGACAACAATCAATAATATTATTATTAATAATTATAATAATCATATATGGACGACGAAGGAATTATAACAATAATTATAGTACGATATTTACCAATATTACAGAAATATTTCATTCACACTAGTGCTGAAATAGTAAATATCAAATAATATTTTCTTTTTATTTGATCACTCGCTGATACACTGTCTATTGATATTTATTTTATCTCATTTGCATATTTTGAATGGATAGTTGTTACTTTTTATTTCCTTTTCATTTGAAGAAGCTGGCCTGATCTAGCGAAAGCTCGTGCTTCTAAAATAAACGTGTTAGTCAAAACAAGGTGATACCGTTATATTTGTTTTATTATTGACTAATTCTGCTCACATTTGTTTTGTCAAATATTATTTAGACTATTCCTATTATTTAGACTATTCCTTACTGAATGTAAAACATTGAAATACAAAAATAATATTATATTAATGAATAAGAATAAAATTAACTATAAACATTAAAACATACATTTTTTTAAAAGATTCTACAAATCACTACTCTCCAACACACAATCTGTCATAATTTTTAAGTAATATTTACGCAAAGTTTCACAACCATGACCTTTGTTCGAAGTATAATAAAAAAAAATCATGATTTTTAATTAGGAAATTCCAGCGAAGTGTATGCTAAATAAAGGCAAACAAATTAAGAGTAAAGCACACAAAACATATCCATCAAACCAATGCTGATGTAAACGGTCTTAAGTGATAATCGCGCCTTCAATGTCGATCGCAACGGGCAATACATACTGTATGTGGTAACGTCTGAGGAAACGTTTAGTGCACTGGCTTTAATTCTTAATTTGTCTGATCAAAACTTGTTGACAGAATACTGAGTTGTATCAAACATTTTGTTTAATCAATACTCGAATTTAAATTAATGCGTGTAATGATCCTGTGATTAAGGTGTTTATCTGCGTTGAATTAAGTGATGATGAAAAAGTTGTCGATTCTTAAATTCACTCTGCGTTTGTTTTTCTAGTAGAACTGCATAATGTATTTTTTGGATTCGTCAATATAAATTAGAGTTAATTTTTCTCACAAAAATTGCGCTTTAGAAATCGTTATTATTATTAGAGATACATTATTTTAACCACGAAAATATTGTGAAAACAGATTGCGATGACTTTAGCTGCATTTTCTTCCAAGTTTGTCTGTTTTTCGTTTGTTTTACATGTATATTATCGTGAAAAACTATCCACTAATATAAAAAACACTAACGATTGTTATAAAGTATATGTCTCTTGGTGAGAAAATTTTTTTCTTATTCTAATAATTATTAATTGAAAAATAATACGGTAACATAAATTGATTTTTAGTTCAAAAAGTCCGTATATCGTTAAGTAATTTATAAGTTTTTTATTCAAAATTTAAAAGAGAACTTTGTTAATTGTTTTTAAACTCAGGGAAAACTTAATTGTGTCAGATCTGTTATTAATTTCGATGCAATTTTTTAATTCACATTGCCTTTTCATGTTTTATGTTTTATAATATATATATTATAATATAAGTCATCAAAGTTACATATACAGTGTTTAAATAAGGACATGATGGAACATCGTAGGCTACCCTGTAGCTTTTCAACGAATAATAATATAATTTATTCGTTGAAAAGCTACAGGGTAGCCTACGATGTTCCATCATGTCCTTATTAAACACTGTATATGTACCTATAGTCTATATATATAGGCCTAGGCCTATATAGGATATGTATATAATGTATATATATGACAGACAGTTAGACCCACAGTATCTTTACAGGGTTCTGAAAAAGAAATTACAATCAGTAAACAATGTCATGCGTAAGTAAGTCTAATAAATGATATTGAGAAGACGACGGTTAAAAAAGAAGAATAATGAATATTGGCAGTATATTGATATTATATAAAATACTTTATTAATCACATAACCAAAACAATGCAATAATATAATGGTGAATTAATTAAATAAAACTCACTGTTTTAATCACCTTTTCAATCTCAGTGGATGTTAATTAAGGTTACGTTTAAAAGCACATTTTTCAAATCACAACGTAAACCTTAGGCTTACACGTTTACTGACTTCGCTCTATTTCCTTCGAAGTGCGCATGTGTAATTATTACAACTATTCTTATTTTGTCTTCATAGACTTTAAACCGACCGATCCTTGTGCCAGTAAAGAAACTCCGAAGTAGGTATAGGCCTATTAAATTAATCCAAATGGAATATAAATAATTCACGAAGACTCAATAAACTAGATAAACTGCAATCGCAATTCCTTTATTTACTTCAACCACGCTGCTTAACTATTCTACTGCATGCATTTGTGCCTGACAGTTGGCAGGAACATGCACCACACGGCCTACAAAAGTTATCATCGAAATGCATAGCCGTTTTATGCCTAAAAAGTCCATTACTTCTTAATTTTGTAGGGACATGATGATCTATTGTAGGCACACGATTTAATGAAAACCTCCTTCTCATGAAAAAACAGCAGGAACTGATGACTGCGTGGCGGCACGACGTTGGAAGGAAACCACGCGAGCATCCTCGCATAAAATAAACTTGATGTGACAACGTTGGTGAAAGTTTTTTTTAGTCTTGTGGACAAGAACTGCACTTTGATACAATATTAGAGTGTGCTATAGTTGTATACGGAGACCTAAGCCTACGTATTAAAATGAAAGGAGTGCGACGAAAGTTCATATTTAATCGAATTCGTTTCGTTAGCTTGGTTTAAAATTCAATTAACGTTTGGGTAAATTCAATCGATTGAAGGTAATAGCAATCGAACCTATTTGGCTTCTAATGTTATATGTAATTTGGTTTGTAATACATTTATTTTTTTGGGCCTAGGTCTTTAAGCACGGCAAGCAATTGCAAATAGCGAATATACAACTTTCTTATAAATTACCTTTACTTTATTACAAGATTTATTAAGAGCGCCACACCGATAGAAAAAGCGCTGTACAAAGTTGAAAAACACAAGAAATAAAAAATTACTCACAAATGGCGAAAAACGACAACAATTAAACATGAGGCAAAACAAAGTTGGGACAGCAAGTAGGCCTACTTATTTTTAAGCAGAGCGGAGTAAACGTAAAAGTTTATATCGCGATAAGATTAAAAATATAGCCTATGGTGGTCGGATTAATGATAGTTATTTTGGGCCTTATTGAAAATTAGTTCCTAACAATGGAGGGACTTCATTATAGTAATATAGTAGCATAGATATAGAGGGACTTAAAGGAGTATAAAGGGACCTAATTATAGGATAGTGATGTCAAGTAAGAGTATGAACACGAGCAGCAAAATGTATAAATTTTCTACAAAACGGTAGAAAATAGACCAGAGCAACCCAAGAGATAATTTAAACTAAAGACCGGCGCACACTATGTCGTTCGACTGCAGCAGGTTCGATTACCACCAGAGACCTTTTTTTTTTCATACAAATAAGGAACTTTCGTCGATGAACTTGCTTACATACATAGAGTACATACATTTAATGAAATTAAACTCTGAACCTTCAAATATATATACATTTTAAACGTTAATGAAATGAAGTCCGCAAGATTGTCTTTCGGTAATGGAAACTATTTTTGACATGAATAAATATATCTATTAATAAATATATGTATAAATTATAGAACAAATAAACAAAGTCGCATAACCAATCTTAATGTTAATGTGGTGGTACGATGACTTGACGTACCTAAGAGTGTTCTTATCTGGCGTCGCTCTCATCTTTCCCATCTTGTACATCTTCTATCCCTATGACATTTTAGCCGATGATAGCGTGGTCACGTTCTCTATTTAATATGTCCTGTAATCCATCATGAACGGCACCCTTTCATGCCGCTATAGCGTACAAGTTATCCACGTTTCAGTCGGTCTTTGCCTGTATACTTAGTATACGTACTTAAGTGCTTCTTCTTCTTATCCTTCTTGTCATACCACTCGACACCGCGCGCCTTGATCTGTTGAATTTACATAAACTGAAAATCAGCTTAGGAAATCTGTAATGCTAAGTGAGTGCTGACCAGGGCTCTGTGCTTCAGGCCTAGACGACATCAATTCTCTCAGATAGACGAATTAGATATGCTAGCAGACTTCTGTCCAAGTTTCTAGATTGTCAATAAACTGCATTTAAAACAAAATTTAAATCCATATAGGTCTAACTAAAAATCAAATGACGAAACAATTACGAGGCCACAGTCCCAACTATCTACAGTAAACACAACTCGTTTTTATCTAATCATTTAATCAGAAAGTTAGAAAACTTGATGATATTCGTTAGCTACATTGATCCGAATCTGGGCCTCCAGTGCTGTAAATCTATACAAATACATTAAGCAACTGGGCCAATGAGGCTTTCGTTGGAAGTCTGAACCTGCTTGGAGACAATTCATTTCACACTCTATATAAATACACGCACGATCTCTGGTCCACGTGTTATTGTCGAGGGATGTATCCGCATATAAATGTCTGCGTATTGAGTTTGGATCTCGGTTTGGGTGATTTATGTACATGTTAATAACCGTTTACACTATAGGCTTATTACATATGTATAGGACTATACATAGGCTTAATATAGATATAAATTAATAATATAATATAAACAGCTATGTAAACGATAAAAACAGTATCGATTAGGAACAAATGTTATAAATGTCTCAGACATAGCCCTTCAAAGAAAACGTTCCCTTCCTTATCAAAACATGTCTCCGGCAGAAACGAACGTACGTAATTGAATGAAGAAAAATTATTTAGTAGAAAAATTCAAGCATAACATTAATCAGTGCAATTTAATTTCCGGTAAAATGTTGAGTAGAATTAAAGTTAAGATGAACTTACAAGAGATATCATTGTTTTTCATAGTTAGCTTAGAGACCACTTTTAAGGTTATCAACCCTAAGATCCGTTTGATGGCCTATGATAAAAAGCAGGTATTCAGGCTATTGTAAACGCCCCATTATTTTAGACAGCAACAATGATCATAAATAATGTAATCAATTAACCAAAAACAATGACAATCAAAAAATTAAGGCATGTTAATTATATTATCACAGATGCATTTCCTTTTACAGTCACTTTTATGAACAGATGGATAAAGCTACGTTCGCTTAAAGTGATGAGGAAAACTAGACCACTTGTCGGAATTGGATGCATGTCATCGTACCTGCCAAGGAGAAGCAGAAACAGGGAATCTTTACTGCGGGATTACTTCTTATACCGTCTATAACAATACCATTACAAGCGATTGGGGGATGGCGCGTTAACATGGATAGGGCGCATGCTCACTCCAATAAAATCAGGAGTTGGTAGCCATTAATATAATGATGATTAATAAACAAGGACCTATTGTTTATGAAAATATGAATTTAAACAACAATCGCAATGTAATTGTTACATTATCATTGGTCGAGTGGACCTTTGATTTAATTCATTTTTTTACATCTTTGCCGACTTAAATCCGAATGAGTGCGATTAGATTTCTACCAGCAAATCTCTTAAACTCCAGTACAATGGCAAACCATCCCATAAGGTCGCCAGGGACTAACGTAATTCTGCGCATTCAGCTTGAAACGACCGAGCATTGTACAAAATAGGAAGTTTACACGAGCGGCATTCAGTTTTGTTTAAGCAACAGAAGTTCAGCCTACCATAGCGCACGATTCAGGCGCCTCTGTCAAGTTTGCATCTTGGAACGTGCCGGTTGCTCTACGTCGTACAAATTTCGATCTCCTCCTAATCCGATTTTTATAAGTTCAGAGAGTTCAGAGTTATATATAGGCCAGTGATTGTGCATCGAGTCTTGTGCCTTTTATGTTTCGGACATGCTCTTCCATCCTACTCAAAATTAAAAATATTAATTGACGGCTAATCAAAGTGCAGAAAGGGGATTCGTATGTTTGTTTATGTGATTGATAAGCGGATGGTACTGGAAGCTTTTGATATCGTACTTGTCATTCACTTTATTGCTCTGCTTTATTCTAAACCAAAAATGTATATACCTTCCTATAAACCAATAAGCGCATGTATTATTTTTAAAAATCCAACATTCCTTTTAAATTTCACTTCAAATACCCAAGTATACCACATCATATCAAAACGAATTACATTTAAAACCTCTTGAATCTGCGTATTTAAAAATGGCCTTCATGACGTATCTAAAACAGTATAAAGCTGGTTTTCCACTAGGCGAATTTATTCGCGCGAATCAAAGCGTAGGTTCGCTTCCTGAGCTCTGATTGGTTGCGCATATTTTCGCTTCGCAAAAACTCTGATAGGAATGTGAATGCGCAAGCGCATGAACCGACGCTTTCGATTCGCGCGAATAAATTCGCCTAGTGGAAAACATTAGGTCTACGGTAAATAATAATAATAATAATAATGTTATATTTATATAGCGCATATTGCACATTGCCCCTATGCGCTTTACAGAGAAATAATATAGGCTAACTGAGAAAAAGCAAATAGCAATAAAATAATAGCAATAAAATAAAATTAAAATATTCATAATAGCAATAATGAGACTAAACTACTCCTATTCCTTAAACTAATTAATGGTTGACTCCGAGGAGCTCATCCGCCCTTTGTTCAGCTATTGGTTTTTCTTGCTGCTGGGTGACCATAAACACCCTCCCCTCAGCAGCCACTAAGATATATTTGAGAAGGTTGTCAGTTTAGTCGCCAAAACACAACAGCCTATTAAAAAGCGCTTCGGTGTAAATAGCATAGAAAGAGACGGGTGATTATGTTGCCTTCTTCCATTTTGACCTTAAAGTAATTTTCAAAGCCCAATTAACAGTGACGTAATGACGAAATAAATGATATGATAGATGGAGGATCTGTAGGTAAAAAAAAAATATATATATATAGGCCTATTCATGGCACCTCTAGATGGCCGGAAATGGCACTCACGCACTCTATTATTTTTATCTCTTTTTTTTTTCTACAAATTTTGGACAAAGTTAGGAGGCCACTTAATCCGTCAAGAGATTATTATGATGTTCTGCAGTCGATGTCAGAGACATATCATGCTGTACCGACAAAGCTCTTTTGTGTCAGTGTGCTAGATCGAGGACCCTATGGGTAGGGGACCATTCGGGCCCCGAGAAGTGGGGGCCCTGCGGACTGCCACACTTTACGCCAATGGCAACAAATATCACTTACAAATTAAAGTCACCAGATATAAAAAAAAAAAGTGATACATCGGTGAAAATACCAGATCGTATGGGACGGGCGATTATGTGTCCTTCACCCATTTCGAGACCTGTAATTTTCAGAACGTAAACATATTTCACATACAATCACCGACTCACTAGAACCTGTAGTAATGTCAGTATTTTTAAATTTAGAATCTTCTCCTAAGTAAGTGTGTAGCATATCCTAGGGGCTTTTTTTTGTTCATTGTGGATACGCAGTACATCGGAGAGATGTTGTGGAACATAAGCGAATGATAAATAATACCCTATGACGTCAGTTCTCCTTTACTAACCAAGTGTGATGAGCAGAGTCATTTTGGTTTCCTGTCGGTAGTTGATATTATGTATCTACACGGTTTTTCTAAAGACTGGCACATCCTCCTACTAATTGCTCTGAATTAACTATTCTTAGTATTGCATGTGTATCTACAAATTATATACATAGATAAATATATAGATGGATAAATATAAGTAGGATACGTCGAGTTCGGATCTTAAATATTTTATTCATTTTAACCTTTACGATATATATAGGCCTAAATTATGATATACAAGAGATTATATATATATATATATATATATATACATATATATATTATATTATATAGGCCTATATACATATATATATATGTATATATATATGTATGTATGTATGTATGCTGCACAGAGGTACTCGCAGATTCCTCTTCTTGAAAGTTAAAATGTTATATTTAATTATGGCATTACCGCAAGACACCAGAGACACTTTTTTTTCATACAATGAATTAAGGAGCTTCTCGTTAAAGGGCTATGCTCGATACAATTATAACATTTTTTTTGCTATTTG
>NW_022758997.1:436028-475435 GCF_011630105.1 Anneissia japonica
TATATGCATAGCATAGCATATATACATAAATGATAATAACAAATAGCAAATAACAAATAAAAGTGAAATAACAAATGTTATTACTAATAATCCCGTTTCTTAACAATGCCATTGATCCAGTGTAAAATATGTTTTTAGAACAGATTTAAAAAATGAAATATAGGCTTATCATTTGATGCATGAATAAGCATTTTAAGCAGGGAGGAAATGATGCGGATAAAACTAGCTAGGAAAAAATGTTCAAGAATTGGTTAGGTTTCGCAGGGAGTAGACGCACTTAATTGTTTGGTTAGTTCTTGCCGCAGCATGAGTACGCGTTTTCAACAACGTGAACCGTATAACTTACGACGCAACCATGTTGTTGAAACGCATGAGTACCGGAACGGTACACATTTTTAACAACACAAGTGTGTCACAAGTTGTACGGTCCCTTACAGAGACTAATCGGTGTTATGCAAAAGTTATTCCAATTTATAATAAAAGTAGGAGCCGTATTAGTCTATAGCATAAAATACAAACAAAATGAATAGAGTAGCACCTTCTGTAGAGTAACAAAAATTTAATGAAACACAAGCTTTCGCTAGCTTGAGCTAGCTTCATCAGGTGAATGAAGTGAAAAGTACATAGTCAAACTGAATAAACTCTAAATATATGCAAATGAGCAATATAAACAAAGTATAAATAGAATATCAGGCTCGAAAAGACCAGGGATAAACAAAGCGTCATGGATGAAAGGTCTATGAATTATAAACAAATAACAAGTGCACAGTAAACACAGCAAATGGCAACAAATCGGGGTAGATTAAAAAAAAAATATAGAAAAACAGAAAAAAGCATAAAAATCAACTTGATTGATTTTTATGCTATTTTTTCTGTTTTTCTATTTTTTTTGCACATAATTCTAATTTGTTAGTACGCATTTAAATTTGTCTATTTTATAAATATTCGGATAGTTTAATCTGGCTTGCTTATAATTGTTGTAGAACTGTTTTGATCGTTAATAAGCGAAACACAATGGTTTTTCAATTACTGCTAGCTTTCGTCGATGTTATCAACATGACTTCGTCAGGCTATGTCAGCTATTTTAGTTTTAAAGAACTTGACGGATTGTTGTTAAAATTCTAATATTAATGTACATTTAAATTAGGCCTATGTCTCTGTTTCCCGCCACTTTTAATTTCATGTCGATATTAGCTATAATTTGCTTTTTTTCTATTCAAATATTTTGGAAACCAGTACAGTAACACTATGGATTGTTGTTTATAATAAACAAGAATCATTGTTTATATTATTGTTATTATTATCGTTATCATATTCCTTATAATTGTTATTAGTATCAGCTTTATCATTATATATTTAAATATTTTGGAAACCAGTATAGTAGCATTGAATTGTTTATATTAAATAACAATAATTGTTTTCATTATGGTTATTGTTATCGTTAACATATATGCGTTATTACTGTTAACATCTTCATCATAATCCTTATCTTTATTGTAATAATTATAATTATGCTATCATTATAATAATTTGTTATTATTATTATCTTCATTTTATAATAATAATAATAATAATAATAATAATAATAATTATTATTATTATTATTATTATTACTATTATTATTATTTCTACTACTACTACTACTACTGCTACTGCTACTGCTACTGCTACTACTACTACTACTACTACTATTACTACTACTACTACTACTACTACTACTACTACTACTACTACTACTAGCCTACTACTATTATTTTTGTTGAGCTAAAAATATTAAAATAATATTTAACATTTGTATCGAATATATAATTAAGTTATTAGTTTTCAAATGATATTAGACCGGGAAAATATTTTCGTCACTATCTAAAACACGCAAAAGCAATAGGCCTATTTGTTCTCTTTTTGTAACCTTTGAACTAGCTGGCAATGTGTCTAGCAAAGCAACGAAAACTGGATTGTTTTGAACTCTGTAACATTTTGATCATTTAAAATTTTATACTACTACAGAGAAACAATAATGATTATTGATTGATTATTATCCTACAGGTCAAATTTTTGAGCTATCAAAAAAATTTTCAGAGTTTATTTGTTCAACAAACATTTGTTCCTTAGATTTGCTAAAAATGGTCGAGACATTTATTATTTACAATAAGTTCATATAAAGCTTACTTGCCATGTATGTATTTATATATTAAACTAATTTATTTAAACTTAATATAAGCCCTAATTCAACATAATTCCCACATTATATATAGATACCATTAAAAATAATAAAACAATATGAAAATTATCTACGCGGCGATCCAAAAGTATCGGTCAAATTAAATTTTAGCATGATTTTTAGTTGGCCTATCTTTAAAAAATACAAATGTATTACATTTTTTTTCTAAATTCTAACACAACAGCGAAAAACCCACCACTTACAGAATGGAATTAAAACTATTTCAAACTACAGTAAAATTAAAATTAAATGAAAACAACAGATCACATAAAAACATTTTTTCTTTCCCTCAAGTCGATTGATTCTCGACACAAAAGTATTTAATGTTGAACCTGTTGTCGAATGTTAAACGATATTAATTATAACTTGTTATATCTTAATGCTGATGCATGCTACAGTCTGCAATGATTCATTTCAGCACTTTTGAAAAATCATCTTTAAACATGGGTCGAAGGCCATTGATTCCCATCAAGCCTTGCATAATGTTTGATATAGCCACGATTATTGCTTGAGATCTGGGTGTCAATTTTTTTTAATTGTTTTTGAGTCTTTATTTGTTTCTAATTGATTCATAGCTAAATGGAGAACGAATAAGCCAAATTTACCTAATGGTGTAAGTGGTACTAAACTGCCCAATAGATACAAGTTAAATGAAAAAAACATGTATCTTTTTTATAAGTATCGGTTCCATCTTTAACTTGGTTCATTTGATCGAAATGCTCAATCCCTTTTGGCTTTGTTTGCTTGACTCACTTATTTTGACAAAAACGTCGTTTTGGTTTATGTGATTTTGTTCTTTCCCTTTCTGCCTAACTCTTTCGCAATTATGCGGGTCACTCGGTTCTTTAAAATATCTTTAGGGCCTACCATTAAAGATATTTGTTTGATTCGTTTATTTCTAGTATTAGTTATTTTTTATGCATTTTCTAAATATAATGTCTCGTTCATTCGATTTACTTCGATTTTTTCATTAAGAATTAATCAAGAAAGTGTATCGATCGAAAGTGTATCAATCAATCGATCGATCGATAGAACGAACGATCAACCAATCGAACAATAAACCGACTAACTGTGACTGACTGTTTTGTATTTTTACCGGTATCAAAACAAATTATAAGGACTAAATTATATATACATAATTATAAGCATATATAGCATTTTGGTATATACGGTATGTATATATAAACAAATTTGTATAGGCCTATATTATGTATAGGCCTACTTAATTTTGACTTATGCCTATATATATATATGTGTGTGTGTTTATATGTATGTATATATATATATATATATATATATATATATATATATATATATATAAACCTGTTATAATAATTTTAGAGGCCCACATATAATATTTAATTGTCATTGAGTATATTTGTATGAAAATGTAAAACAAGTTTTATGTAAGCTTTTATCAATTCTAAATGTACAGTATTCCTTACTGTGTTCTTTATCAATACTTTAGTGTTCATGACAACTAATTTGCCCTTTTTATAATAAATGTACTTATTTACATTCAGTATAAGAATTAGCATTATTAGCAAATTTAACAAAAACGGAAATGCAACATATAAAATGTTTCACTTTTTTTGTTTTCATATCGTGTTTTAATATATTTTACACAATGATTCATCAAAATAACTGCGGCTTAGACGGTTCAAGTTCAGCCAGAAATTATTCTGAAAGCGAGCAATTTGCAATTACAAAGTTTATCTAACGATTTAGCCCAATTTCCTGCTTGCGTTTTGAAGTAGGTTGGCTTGTCCATCCAGGCTCCCTACAGGTCATAATATGCTTACCCACGGTCCCGTAGACTGGGCTTAAGTCACGTTACGTAGTCAGCTACACATTAGTGTACACGAGAAAAGGGGGGAAATTAGCAAAACACGTCGTGCTAAGCACACCTCCGGGAATTAGCGCGATAGATGAGTTTTCATTTCTCTAAATCAGTTTAAGATAAATGTTGTTTTTAAACGTAGTTAGGATGAAGGCCGTGGGGTCAGATGGCCAATACATCGATCACCCGCACTTGTAATACATGACTGTACATTTTTATACATTTTCATATAGGCCTATACTCAATACAACATAGCGCATGTTACAACTATAATGTTTTAAATGTTATTTTAGGAAAAAAATATATAACAAAAGGAAAAAAACAATATAGGAGAACTACAAATGCCAATAATACTATAAATGTTGATGTTCATTATGTCTAAATGTAATAAAAATAATTTAAATAGGTTGGTGCCTGATGTGTATACACAAAAAGAGATGAAGACAAAATAAAGAAAATATTTGAATTTCTTATTTTGTATATTATTAAATACTATTATATTATAGATTTAAATTGAAAATTAAAGCGGCGACATATTTTACATAACCGACGCATTAAATACTCTTCCGATATGTTTTGCATTACATTTGCTTGCAATCAACTTAAGGAGTTCATAATAGAAGTCAGCAATTAATTAAAACTGTATTGCTTCGGTCTGTTGTCATATTGGAAGTTAATTTGATGCTTTTAAGTTAGCAATTAGAATGTATTAATTGCATGTTGGATGTCCATATACAGTCATGATGTGCTTATATATGGTTATGATGTGGCATATATGGTCATGATGTGATGTCATCGTAAGCATATTAGGGCATGTCGCTTGTTTTTGTCAAGTAAAATTTTGACACAAATTTAGACACTCATACATATCTATATCATTCGTCATTCGTATTTGTTTTCATGTGCTTTGGTTTAAAAGGTAGGGTCACTCATTGTTAAGAGAGACCTAAGCAGTATTTAAAATATATAAGCTAATTTAAAATTCAATAAACGTAAAGGCAAGTTTACAACTAAATAAACAGACAATTAGTACGGTACTATTAGACTGTACGGATCTAGGCATTTGGGCCTATATTACATGTTCTCGTCTATACATCTAGATTTTATCGTTATAAAATTAAATCGAGATATTTTAAAAACTTGTATTCTCTTTTTGAAATTAAGCTCAATGCCAATAGCTGTCCTTCTTTTAAGTAGAAATGACAGACTGTCCCAGACAATCAATTTTTAACTTAAAAATATTAGTTTTCAGAGAAGATTTACTCGAATAATTTTGTTTCATTGTCTGGCGTGTTGACTCGACCTCGATTAGATTGAGATAAAAAATATAAATAACCAAAAAAATAACATCAATAGAAACCCGACAAAAGCAAAGTGAGACGAAGAAAACAAAACCGAAAGCATTGGTATCAGTAGGCCATATAATGTAGCGCCAAATTTCACAAAAATCAAGTGAGACATTGAAACTTGGAATAGACGTAAGCCTAGGCCTTGCTATATGAGTGACACCTTGTATGTTATCCCAACGAAAATCACTACGAAATTGTTTTACATTGGGTCAGATAGAGCTCCCTCCCCCTGTCATACCCATGTACATTAAATAATTAAGTAAATACCTGTCTCCCTATGATTAAAGACCAATTTTGGGACCAGGGTTTTCATAATATTTAGCAGCTTTGGTCTCTAATTATAATAAATTAGAAAAATGGTCTTTAATTGGAGGAAGTCTTTAATAGGAGGGGTCGTTAATTAGAGGGAGACCTGTATTAGATACTCAGACTTGGCCCTTGTGGAGACATGCAGTACACCGGGAGACAGTACCCTCAACTTGTGAGAAGAGTGTACTGCGTACTTTAACCTGCACAAGCCATGTTTTACACGGGACCAACGGCTAAACATCTTTTCGGAAAAACTATGCGCTAATAACGTGCATTCACAAGGAGAGCAGCTTAATAATAATAAAATAGAACGACAAACATAACAATTTCTCTGAGTCAACATACGCAGTAGTTACCAATGTTCACATGCTCTATCTCTGAACGATTCACACGGTAATTCAAGGTAATACAAATACGGTAAGCGAACAATAAAAGCAGTAGGCCTTTAATTTAGTCTTATAAACCGTAAGCGCAAAAAGCGGATTACAGTTACAATGCAATACTTGAATACAAGCAACAAGTGAACTATGAATCATCAACAATATTTATATTCTAACATGGTTTTTTTTCAGTAAATCATAATTTTGATACAAGTCTTGATTTAAATTGATGGTTAAAGCAATAAACAATACAATAATTAGCAAGAATATGAACTTCCATAAATATCGGGAAAAGAATGGTCCTCATCGTTTTAAGTTACTGCAAACACTGTTGATTATTACGGAGAATATGCGTCAACAGCCCTACACAAATTTGACTTTTATTTCTACCTTTCTTTTTCTCTCCCTATTCTTCTTCCGTTAGTTTCCCTGTGTTTTTTGTTGGTTGTATGAACAGAATTAGAAATGGAGGATGGAGGATGGAGGTGATAAGGTTTTGGCGGGGTAAGCCTCTTAGAAATGTCAGGTATTGAGAAAGACATGTTCACACAGTGTTGATTATTGTGACTAGGGAAATCGGTGAGGTTTACACTATGTGAAAACAGATAGTAGCAGTGTATTGACAGTGTATAGACTGATTCAGACACAGTGTGGACATAGTTTGAAATGGGTACACTCTCAGAAGGGCCGAAGTCCCTGCACATATGATGGAAAACCAAACCAAAAACTCTTTCGGATAGGCCTATACGATAAGATATTCCTAGTCATGGAATGTAGGGCCTAGGCTTACTGATGATGTTGTCCCGTCTTTGGTTAAATGTAGGCCTATTTGTGCTGTTCATTGGCATTAACAATAATTCCCTTGAATGTAGTAAAGTAAGAGCTAATTGGCACCTGGAACTATCAACTACCCTCCACGTAGAACGTCGAAACGTTTCGTCGCTTTAAACATTAACTGTCATGCTGCTGCCCCGGTTACTGCCTAACACATCGCCCATTGTGTGGAGATCAAGGAAAACAATAAGATTAAACTCAATTAGGGCTTACAGCCCGATATTGAAACAGGCTAACGCTCTTTCAAGTGGCGCATTCATCCTTCTCTATGAACTGTAATGATTCCTTATTTCAATTCAATGGGCCTTTTTTCTAAACTTTAGCAAAAACGATTCCTTAGTTTTGCTATGAAAAACATAAAGTGGTTTCCCGTGGTGTAGCTCATTCTCGTCGGCTAACCACCTCTTAGGCCTATTACATCCTGGCTATGCGAATCATGTTTGAAACAAACCACTTAAAAACATTATCATTAAGTGTTTTGTTAACCTCGTGTTCTTTTTGTTCTATCAATTGTAAAAGATTTTTACAATTGCAAACAAGACATTCTTATCAGGGGCCGAAGTGTCCACCTCCCTGTTAGATTAAGCGCTGACATGGGCTTATTCTTTATTTGCATGGCTTGGATTGGTAAAGAGCGCTTGAGATTCTTAAAAGTCCAGTTCAATTAATAACCATAATACCCCTCAATCACGCAGGTTTTAGTGTCTTTTTATTTTACAATCAAGAACACCGAAAAATCATCCTCATCAATTCACGTGAGCACTCACTCACGGTCTTGAAGCCAACCCCTTCAACATCCCACATCCGTTTCCCGCCAAAAGTACAATTAATACACAATTAAAATTCCATAAATCGCCGAGTTTGATATTTCCGAAAGCAGAAGCAAAATTAACAAGCGAACTGAGGCAGATCAAGAACTTCAACCGGTTCGTATGAAAAAGACACAACAACAGCTTAGACAAAACCACAAAAGTCCATGGAATCATTATTTCATAAAGTACTTAGATTATATTCAAAATCATGAACTTTTCAACCCCACAAATTTAACAACAGGCTTTATATCTATTCAAATCATATCGATACATATAACAATATATGCCCAGTGTATTTTAAGCTAATGTGCTGAGAAATATGCGGAGCCGAGCTTACCTCACGGCTGCACTCACGTTTCATCGTCACCATTTCCTGATACGGGACGTTCCGAAAATAACCTTTTCCATACATTTTTTTTTTTTGAAGATAAATGATGATTATACTAAAAAATACAAAATAATATGAACTTTAAAAAATAGGCCCAATAGATTTTATGACAAACACAATGCTACTAATTATACAAACTAAGTACCAATGCGGCATTAACTGTAATAAAATAGGCTAAAGGCCTAATGAAAATACGAAATAATATCAATAATGATATAGTAATATATAGTAATAATAATAAGGGTAATATTGATAACAATACAAAATAATAATACGCCTAATAATAAAGGATTTAATAATAACAATAATTATAATACTTGGTTTAATAATAATAAGCAAATAAAATTATAGGCCTAGGCAAAACATTATCGACGATACACCTCGAATAAACCGACAACCACAGGACAAGCAAATGACCGCAATCACAATACACTTTTCGTTAACAGAAGTTCAGATGGACAATTTCTAATCTTAAAGCCACTACATACAAAAAATACAAGAAAATGATACGACAATAGCAATAATGTTGATGTACTCTAGAGAATAGAAATACGAATAGACCTACAATAAATTTAATTAAATTTTCATAAGAGAGATTTACTGAAGTTGAATAAATTTAAAATTAAATTTATAAAATTAATAAACAACGAGTACAACAAAGTACAGGATTAAAATTAAATGTGCGTCAACTAAACAAACAATAAGCCTAAGTTTTAGTTATCGAATATCAAAACTATTTTACGATTTACTATTTTGAACTTCACCAATTTTACAAATCAAAATGTTTGAGTAGAAGTCTTGTTAGTCGTTTGTCTGTGAAATGTTCTAATTTCTTTCTATGAACTAGTAAGGATAACACCATAATTACTTATTCCTATTATCCAGTAAAACCAACAAAACCGTCCCATTAACACCCTAATTTTTCAACTGTTTTTCTTAGCTTGTTTTCTGTTGTCTTGTTGGTTTTTTTTTATTACGATGTTAAATGCCCGCTAGGACATAATTATCCTGTGTTTTTTGTGCTAACAAACACATTAAATCGAAAGGACAAACAAGTCAAAGTATTCAATCAATTGGATCGTCTCAATCATAGCCTTTACAAGCGCTTGTCATTCACCAATCAAAAGCTGGTCCAGCCACTGGGCATAACTCACCACCACAGTTTTGTTTGTGTCCACTTCTACTTCAAATCAAAGCATTCCACCGATTGTCGCCACCCCTCCCGCTGTATTAGAAACTATCCAATGAAAACCACTTTCCGTTTCCTCTGTATTTCAAACCATGTATGAGAATGACACAATAGAAATGAACAGATAACATAGACATAACATATAATAATATTTATAAGCCAGATTATTATTTTGAAGTACAATATTTGGGTATAATTAATGGCTGGCATATCAATTTCTAGAATCACAACATAAATCACACTCCTCCCACCGAACCGCTTGTGACTGAGAAAAGAAAGCAGAATTTGTAACAACTGTGTCGCGTTCCATCTGTTCAAAACGAATATAGTCCCACGCGATGTAAAAATGCCAATCTATAGTTTTTTTTATTATTACCCCCATTTCGTTTTTATTTATTTTCTAATTTTTTAATGAAATGTATCATTGCTGCTAGGGCTTCTGAGAAATGAAATTGAAATTTCTGCCAAGTCCCGACGGCCGCGGCTAGCCAACAGTTTATGGAACTGATGATGTTGGTGAAGATGATGATGATAATAATGACGATCATGATGATGACGATGTTGAAACAAACCTATTATATGGATGTTGATTAAACGTATTTGATCCTTTCAAACAACTCATTTTTTAATTGAATTTTCGACAGTAGGCTTAGGCCTATATTTTAAATTATAGTATAAACGTACAAGGCAAAACAATAGTTGCTAAAATGATTTGTATAACGCAAACCTTTCACACCTTTTAAGTACGTGATTTAACGTAACGGTAAATAAAGCGTAATTCATTTAAATACTTGTTTTTTCCCCCCATTAATATGGGTTTACTTGTCTGTTGTATGGAACAGTGCATAGAAAGCGATATATAAGTGCGCAATCATTGACTTTGTAGCAAACGAACATTTTCTCTCACGGTGAGTTTGGAGATTTGCACCGGCATCTAACAAAGCTTCAGAGTTGGCACGTCAATAGAGGGCGCAGTAATAATATCTAAAGTTCCTTAATTGTTGCAGAGAAAGTCTAGCCAATTATCGAATCATGGCGATGATGCTTTCTTGTTAATTATGCTCCCACAATGTCAAAGAAACAACAGATCACATTTTATTTAATTGCAAAAAACTTCAGTTCCTTAGGGAAAATGTTTAATGAACTAATGATCTCTTTCATTGAGGCTAAGGACAATTTGGGGAATCTATGTCAAACGCATTAATTGTATTATACGCCACTTATCTGATTTATGATCAAACAGTACATTATAAAGTAGAAGAATTGTTTCAGTAAACATGGTAAATTATATCTTGAAGGTAGATGGAAAGGCAGATTAGAGATAGGCCTAGGCCTACATAAATCTATTGAAATAGGCTTACTACTCATTACAACGTATCTTGAAACAGGCAATATTAATTATTTAATTGTTATTATGGGTATGCTTGAAACAGATACCGTAAAACCTCAAACAGAAGCCCTGGGCTTCCTTTTTTTTGGCAACCTTTGGATTGGCTTCTTTTCGAGATGGGCTTCTTATCGAGGCTACTTTTGCAAGGTAAAAAGGGGGTTTCTTTTCAAAATGAATGCTGTAAATTTTTGGAATTACTACTATTATAAAACAATAAATAGGGTCACTGTAACACCAGTCAATATCATGGAGTGTATTAACCGGCATTAAATCACCTAAACTACTGTATAAAACAAGCGTGTTTTTAATTTTGTTTGTTTGTACAGTGTGTACCGTACAATACTATCTCGAAAAGAAGTCAATGGGTTTCTTTTCTTTTTGCAAACTAAAGAGGGAGCTTCAATTCGAGATGGGCTTCTTCTCGACATTAAGCCCACTGGGCTTCAATTCGAGATTGGCTTCTTCTCGAGATTAAGCCCATTGGGATTCTCAGTTCAAGGTTTAACGGTACGGTTTTGCATCTTTTTAAGATTGCCACGGTGTACATTAAGACATTTTTGTTTAATTAGGATTTATTTCTTTTTATTATTTTTAGCTGCCTAAAGACTCAATTCTCCTCAATTTGTAACTATATGGATGCATTTATTGTAAGTTTTTTTTTTTAAGTGTACCGGTACTTTTTCTTTAACTAATTATTGTTCTTGATAATGATGATGATGATGATGATGATGATGATGATGATGATAAATAATAATACAATAAGTGTAATTATAAAAATCTGCACCTTGGGTATACCCGTTCATATAAAATGTATTCTTTTTCCCATTGATTCCCTCAATAAACAAAAAAATAACAATAAACGTGAAGCCAAATCGAAAATAAAATTTTAGTAAATATATGGTAATTACTGTTCTTCGTAGATACAGGTCAACCCCCTCCTTCTTTCAATAAAAACAACTGTTCACGGGACGGAAAAAATGTTTAGACTGGCAGCCATTGCCCGAGGGCTCACGTACATGATAGGGTTTTAGTTTGCCTGATAGGGCATCGAACTCTGTACACCGCCCTAACACGCCACCGACTTTAATTTCTATTGTTGTCATCAACTAAATAACAGCTTTGACTGGTAGATAAAATCAAAAATAGTATACACAAATAAAGAGATTTTAAAATGACCTTTAAATGTCGATTTAGCAACACGTACACACACGCGAATACGCGATGAATATTACTTTCGACTTTTCTACAGCTAATTTACGAGCCGGAGGAAATTGACCCTATGTTTGTTTTTTCCTTCATACCAAATACTTTCTGAAGTTTTAACATTTTGTGTTTTTTTGCCATCACTTGTCCTTGTGGTTTTGAGGGGTTGGAGTCGGAAATAAACGCCCTTTACGTTTACCGATTCCAAAGTCTATACTTTACATGAATTTCTCTTGCAATTAATAATCATATGGAAAAGAAAACGTATCAGCCAAAGATTTATTGAAACATAAAAATAAAAAAAAATATTTACATGTAATATTCGTTTAGCCACCATATTTTTTGTGTTAACTTTTCGTCACAACAACAATAACAATAATAATAATAATAATAATAATAATAATAATAATAATAATAATAATAATAATAATTCAATGAGACTAATTAAAAATCATTTTTGCGTTCTGTTACGACAAATGCCCATTTGGATAGCCTCATGGTTGGAATACATCGTTATAGGTGAAGCAACCTCGACCATGACAGCGTGGTTGACAGATTTCATGTAAAATTTCCAAAATATAGAATTTCACTTTCAAGAATGAGGATTCGAAAATGAATTAGATGGTTACATTGCATACTCTTTGTTTCTTGTTTTATTCAATATTTTTTGGTTTTGGAAGCTGATTTCAACATTAGAAAGCATAGCCTACATAAAGTCATACTATAGTAACTCGATGCCTATCAAATACGTAATAAAAATTCGCCATAATTCATCAAATATCCGTGGCTTCCAGGGGGGCTTTCCCCTGGACCCCACCGGGGGCCCTATGCGTCCCCCTGGCCCCAGCCAAGTGAGACTCGATTCGCTCCACTACCCCCCCCCCCACCTTCCGTCGTGGCATTTAGCCCCTCCGTCGGGCAGGTCCTGGCGCCATTACTGGTCTGTGGTGATGTAAAACCAAAAACATTCTATTTAATATCTCTCGAAATATAATTATATAAATATATTGGATATATTTTAATCAGTATAAAATGGTGCCATAGCGGCTGTGAATATTCAGACTAAATTAAATTTGATATTACATTTCTGGATCATTTATGCGTATTCCTTTTATCTAATCCCATGAGTCGATTCCTATTGCATATAGCTTCTCAAAATTATAGGCCTAATTAGGCCTATAACGTCTAGCTTAAATTTACTTGGCCCGTTTCATGCATTGTTGTTTACCGGTTCTTTAGTCATTCTAGGCCTACTTCTTCAAATCTACAGCTACCACCCTTGGTCAATCGACGTCGGTAGAAAACACCACTAGAAAGAACTAATAACCTGCACCAACCTTGAGCAACACAAAATGAGCGAGAAAACGACTCAATTGAATAGATCAGTACATAACACAGTTAACAAACGTTTACATTATCCACTAAGTGTGCAATTTACTATCATTATTGTTTTGCCTCCCAAGGCTTTCTCGGAGAAAAACAGTTAAATAAAGTAGATCACACAGTAAGAAAACTAGCTTTTGCTGGGGGTTATTTAGAACTGATTAATTTGAATACAAATTTGTGAGAGATAGACTCACCGGAGTCGAATATCTACCCGCATGATTAACATAACGTGTGTGCATCTCTTGTGTCAGAGAACAAAACAATAAACACAATCAATGAAATAATATATAAAAACTTTAACGGATATTAGGCGAATTCGTTGAATTATCACGTCAATCATATTAAAAAACAATTATATACTTTTTTCTTAATATAACCAATAAAATTTTGCCCAGACTCAGTGTTCTTATTTTTTTGCCGATTTCAGGATCAAAATGTTCCTATTTTGTTCTTATTTTTACACACTATTCAAACATTGAAAATTATTATTGTACAGCGATATATTTGTGTATTTTATTTAATAGAGGGTATAGTCACACCTACAGCAAATAAGGTACCGATAAAATTGGTTAGTTTTTCTATTTAAAAAAAAAAAAAAACACAAATTAGAAATTTAGCCTCAATTTGTTCTTAATTTCAGCCACAGTGTCACAGTGTGTTCTTATAAAATGTCCTTATAAAAAATGTAATGATGTTGTGAATAAAAAAATTACAGGACCGCAAATTAAAGGTAACGGTAATGAATAATTATAATTTTTGCATTCAAAATGTTTAAATTAGGTGCAAGAATGACCACATATAGTCTAAAGGCAAAATGTATATTTTTCTCCGAAGAAAAAAGTGAAGTTAGAGTATAAAATAAATACACTGGTATTCACAGAAATTGTTCGTGTGTTGTATTACAAAAATCGACACAGCAACTGCAAGCAATAAAGAATATGCCCGCTTGACGATGATTAGCATCATTATAGCCTACCCTTTCGGGTTAGAATTAAAACATTTAATTTGATGTGCATTCGATAATCGACTATAATCATCATTATTTATTAATCATCTAATTATTGCTAACCAATGCTGGACGAAACGTAGTTAATTTAAGCTACCAATCAGAGCCGCTGTTTAACAACGTGTGATGCATTTATCATAGTGTGGGTCCAGAATCAACCTTTCTCATGAAAATTATTTAATGTGTGTTTCTTCGTGGCGTTTGTCATTGAATCTGAAAATTGGTGCTTTTAAAAATGAGGCACTTATTTTAAAGATGCATTAGTGCGGTAACGACAACTCGTATGCTGTGCTGTGCATTATGAACTATGTAGAGAGTAAACACAAAAGCGAAATTACTGGTGGTAAAGTTAACTTATCTGTCGTCGGCAGCATATCATAATTAAAGCTGATAGAATTAATATGATGTCACAAAAGTGAGCTGGTAGCATCAGGGGTTGTCAAAATCATGGTGTAAGATATGTACTCACTGCGTGGTACGACGAATTCAACTCCGCTCCGTGTGCCGACGCGACGCCGTATGCTGATTGTCGGTAGTAGTCTGAACGGATCGTTATTAAAAAAACAATCCGTTGCGAGCTCGTCGCGTGGTGTTGCGTTCTTAATAGAATCGCGTCGGCCGACAAGCGTGGGGTGCAGCGATAGCCCGGCTTAACTGAACGACATTAAACAACGAATCAGTTTGATGGTACTGTACCATACTTAATAATAACGACGACGACGGCGGCGGCGACGACGACGACAACAACAACAATAATAATAATCATAATAATCATAACAATAGCAATACTAATAACAATGACAGGTCTAGTAATGATCATGATCATGATGACGACGATGATGATGATAATGACGATTATGGTAACGACGATGAGGAAGATTATAACGTTAACGATAAAATAATATTATTATTATTAATAATAATAATAATAGTAATAATAATAATAATAATAATAATAATAATGAATATAGGCTAGTGTCATTGCACACTAACGATGATGATAATGATGATGACGATTATGGGGACGACGATGAGGAAGATGATAACATTGACGATAAAATAATAATAATAATAATAATAATAATAAATATAGGGTATTATTGCACACTAATAAACGCAGAGTGAAAATATTTTATAACAAGCAGGATAAAAAGCACAATAAAGGTACACATGCCTAGTACGAGGACCAATGCGCAGATGGTACCAGATGGAAACCAAGGGCAAAGACCAGGTACCATCCCGATATTGTGAAGTTTGGATTAGATTGTACACATGGTTTTATTTTGAATAAAAAAGCGAGTACAAAAGACTTAATTGGTGACGCACAGAAGACTCCCGTCTGAACAAGACAGGTGGAGAATTTTAACAGTAGGTTAACAATGGTTGCATACCGTACCTCACTACTGTTGGTAGAGTACCCGGCAGGTTGCATAGGCAAACTTCAGATTGGAAACCAGGTGTTTATGGTACTAAAAAAAACTGGGTAGAATTTATAATCAAAAAAGCTTCATCATACACACAAACATATTATGTAATTTCCATATTATTCTCTTAACTTAATTTTTCTTAATATTTCGTTTCTTTACATTGCTTTTCCCGCATATTTCTAAAGCTGTATTCTGAGTGGCTTGCATTAGCTTCTCCTGATCCGTTTTTGCATTTGCTGTCACTTCCTTCTTGATTTCCTATGCATTTATGTTACTGTAGTTGCATTTACAAATTTGTGCCTAACTCTCCACAAACATGTACTATACAGTAATAAAATAACGATTGTTTTGATTTATCTTCTGAAAATATGATAGTGTTCAGTAAGCAATGCGTCAATGAATGTTTGAAAATTATCTATATTTTTAAATGCTGTTTTTGAGTCACTTCAATTGCAACTATGAACCAAAATAATTGTTTTTGTAAAAAAATCTATGCTTCAAAGTAGTCACCTTTTGAAGAATGTTATTTCTATTTTTGTCTATTTACTTTAAATGACATTATTGACAATGAATTTTAAAAATGAATACATATGAACAAAAACAAACTTTGTAGGTCAATTTTATTTGAAATGAATAGAGTGAAAACATAACGAAATAAGTGTTTAAAAAATATAGTTGTTATAACAAATTACAAAACAATTCAAACAAAAACAGATTAAAAAAAAAAATTATATGCTATAAGATAATTAGATATTATTAGTGTATACAGAACGGCAACAATGCAAACAATAACTATCAATGAATGATACAAGAATGTGACCCCTTAATGATGAAACAAAATAAAATGACCACTCCAAATGATACTAAATCTATTTTATTTTAATTAAAACATAACGAATACATGTGCTGTAACTATGTGTACAGTAAAAAATCTGCTGTATTTTTTATCAAAGATCTTATAATAATGTTTTATATCAAGGTGACTGATAGAGGGCGCAATCCTCTTTGGTTAGCCTTTCACAAGAATGACAATAAATGTTGTCATAATTATTGATATGTAGGGCATTGCCGATCCATAGTACTACTGTATTATTACAGCAATGGAACTATTCGCTAGGTTAAAAACATTGCAATCATTATATGAGACATTAACATTAAAACAATATTTTATGAGCAATATTTTAAAATATATAAAAATATTTTTAAACACACAATTATTTTCTTTTGTGTGCAGAGATTTTATGTACCGAGTAAAATGCTGACATTGACATACCGCTGGGATGTCAAATTTTAAAATGTATTCTATACCGTTTATAATGACCTTAATCTTCAACCTACGTATAATACACAATAATGAAAGATAAAATATTGGTAATGAATATAATTGAATTCTAAATCTGTTATAAAATACTTACAAATGTATAAAACAAGTATATTTTAAAAGTCATAGAAAGTTTCAATACCACTGTAAGCTTGTTTATTTATGGACGTTAAATCTTATCAAGGTTGTTTAGTAAAGGCAAGTCCGGTTAAGAACTTTCTACAAAAGTCATATTGTATGGTAAAATGTTTGGTAATAAAAGTTTGATTCATAAAGGGATATATAAAGTAAATGATACAAAAATCCATTAATTGAATTTTATAGCATTTGCTAGATGTGGAACCACTTTTTGGAAAAGTTTATATAAATTCTAATAAATTCATGCACATAATTTTATTCTTAAGACTCTATAAACACTGTTTGGTCAAAGGACAAACTGGCAATCCCATTTTACCATATTTTCTTCACGTTCCTATAGCAATCATTCCATAATATTTTGTAAAAACTTCAAAAACGCCTTTTAATTTTGCAAGGTCACGAGGTGGCGGGCAGTGATATTCATAACAGGCTGAGAAAAGGAACTAGATGAACACATCACTGTACATTGAAAGTTGTATAAGTCATACACTGAAATAGCTAAATGGAACACAGTGTCCTTAATGATGAGTCACAAGCAAGATGAAGTTGGGGGCCCTACATTCAGTAGTCAATTACAAGGGGTCCCCCTTCACAGTGGAATATCAAACAATACCATAGCGTCCGTGTTATACTACTTAATTTAATTCAAATTATAGTAGCCCTTTACTTCATTATTTTGGAGTATTTAAATATCAGTTTGTAGTGGAGCTTAGCTGTGAGACATTTGGGTCAGGAATGCTATTTTATGCGAGTCCACTTACGACATTCATGAGTTTCAAAATGTGGCATTACATTGTTTTAATATGCTATTTCTGGACTATAATATCAAGGCTCTGTTAAAGTGCTGTTTATTAGTAGGTGTAACACCTCTGGTTGAACAAGTTTTGGCAAGCCTTCACCCTCTACCTCGAATTTGATTTCTATAATTTGGGAATAACAGGATAAAGGAAGCAGTGAAATGACAATACAGCAGGGAATCATTAACATTAAGAATAAAATGATGATGAACTTACAAATAACAAAAACAACATTTAAAAAAGAAATTGTCGAGTTAATATGAAAATATAAACTTTGAGGAAAACTCAACAATCGGTAATTTACATTTTGTGCGACATTAAAATGTTAGTTATCAACAGCTAACAAATTACTTAGCTCACCATTAAAAAATATTGACACAGTTATTCCAATGCAAGTTACGTATGGAATTTACACAAGCATCCCTTGCCAAAATGTCCCTTACGAAAATCATTACAGCAAAATTATATATACTGTCCTTATATATTTTTTATATTTTTCATTTTAACAATCAATATTCTGTCCCTTGCCACAGTGGAAGAAGCAAACATTTTATTAAAATGGCTTAACAAATTAAATGAACAAATATATATGATGATAAAATTTTTCCCTTTATATCAAGGTTTTTAAAATGATTATTTGGTATTTAAACATTTATGTACTATATAGGAATGTCAGAAGTGAAGAATAATATGCTACTTGAATAATCATACCCCTAAAAACCACTATATTAATACATATATATCAACATTTTGATTCAATTTATATACAATATTGTGAAAAATACAATTATTGCATATTGTTTTACATGCAATAATAATTGATATAAAAATATTGTCCTATTCAGAAATAAAATTGAGAGATTAAATGACCTTTTCGTTCATTATTGCATCTAAGATACCTAAACCGCATCAGTATATTATTTTATCCATTAAAATACCGTAAATGAACCAATAAAAAATGCAGCAGCCCTTCTACAAGAGAGCAGCACACTAAAATAATTTTAGTGTTTAACTGGTACTATGTGTAGTACATAGTCCTATCTCACATACTGCATATTGCAACATAAGTATTATAAATTTTGTAAGAATTTGGTTATTTTTCCGATTAAAAATGCATCTCTAATAAGTGTTGTTGTGCATATTTGAGAGTGGCGCTTAGCAAAAAAACCATCATGTTTGGCAAGGTGCTTATTCAGCAGCGATGCTTATTTGAAAAAGACGCTTATTGGGTCATTTATGGTACATTGTAATGTCAAATATACTGGTGGTATTATAACACTGCACAAAAAATGTCCAATTTATGAGATATTAAAAAATTAATTGATTTAAAATCAAGTTAAACTTACAGATGTTTGTTTTCAGATTCCACAAATTATCTGTATACTTTGTTTGCATGTTTTATATGCAAGACAAAAGTACAAACACTTGCAAGGTTTTTACTAAAAATACCCATTCTTTGTGAATCTAGGAAGATGCAACAATAACTGTGTCAAATCACATTTCACCTTTCTCTACTAAATTTTTCTGATCATTGTCATCAAAAGTTTCAGTCGGAGAATATGCCGGAGGGGGTTCCATCGGAGCAGCATTCACTGGCGGACTTCCTAGTACTACACTCCCAATGACATCATCTGGTAGACCAACTTTTTCAGGAAGTGGTTCGGCCTGATCATCCGGCAAGCCAGTCTTTTCTGGAGCACTGTTCTGTGTATTGCCGTTGCCAACAGCATACAAATTAGGTGTAGCAATTTCGTAACCAGGGTTTTCAAAATTGTTGCTAGTTTCCGTATTAATTGTAAATTCATTAGAAACAGGCTGAAATGAAAAAAATTTATATATAATCAATCAAGGATTTTTCCCAAAAAATGTTCTTCTCATCATATATTTTCAGTAAGTTTGCTATATTTATTTAAAGTCTATTTTATGAATGATATATATTTTTGTTATTTAAGTGCTCTTTCATTATTTTTTAATATAATTAAATGGAGATGAAAATGCTAAGGTGTTTTTACCGGCGGCATGCCTGTTGGCCCACTTCCATTGGTTGCTCCTGTAATATCTACGTTGGTTCCTCCTCGGAATGTGACAGGTCCTTCTGCTGCAAACTTGGTAGAACTGATGACAAAACATAATATGTTCTTATATATAAGTATATAATATTCAAATTAAGTTTGCTACATAGCACCCTAAACACAATATAATCAAATGGATAAACAATATTTTTACAGGACTACATTCGTTGCGAGCTATGCTACACAATGTATTATCATGACCTTTATTCGAACACTGTATTTACACTGTCTCTTATACACATCTAGATGTGTATAAGAGACAGATCATATATTTTAAAATATAATAGTCACTTTCTAAAGAATGTTTTTTTCACATGCGCTTTCACCTAGTATGCGTTGAATCACGCATGTGACTTGTACCTTTACTGTATAATGAAACTTATTACATAGAGCATCAAGACCCAGAGAGATGTTTTAGACAACCATTTGGTTTGGACACCATGTCGGCATATTATACTTTAATAGGCAAGTTCTTGTTGAATGTGAAAGGAAGAAAAAGAAATAATTCTTATAATTATAAATTGTGTATTCTTAATACCCTCGTTTTCTCGATCTATAAACAATAAGTGCTAGGAGAGCTAGAATGACGAAGGCAAGCAAGACAACAATAACAGCTATAATGGCTTTTGTTCCTGGATCATCTGTAAATTAGAAAAAAAATACCAAGATATTATTAATTGATAAATTTTTTAATGAATTAAATTACTGACACTGTGTTTGATAATGCTAACAACAACAGTGATGATATTTTATATTTTAATAATGTAATGATGATGATGTTATCATCATCATCATCAATATTATCACCTTCATCATCAAAGTTCACGTCATTATCATCTCTGTGCTCATATTCATCATCACTACAACGATTATCTTTGCTTACCATCATTAACATTTTCACTAATCATTATTTTAATAATCCTTATTATTATCATTATGATCATATCATTACAATTATGTTTAAAAGGGCAAATATAAATGATATATCATACTAATTATTCTAATTTATACAAACAATCTCATTTCACACTTTGCTGCATCTTAAAAACAAGATTAAAATAGAATAATTGTTACAATAACTCACCTGAGGTCTGTGGCTTTGCTGTTGACTTACAATTAGATTCACACCTGAAATGAAAATCATATTGAATATTGAGAAATTTTTTTTTTTTTCATTCACACTCAACAGCAATTAAATACAAATTACAGAACGGATGATGCTTTATAAAGCGAAGTCTCTTTATGTGGCATAGGAGGTGGAGTTGTTTCAGTCATGAGAAAGAGTCCGGATTGTAGTGATGTGATTACGTCACGATGTTGATCATATCATGTGACTAGGGCGGCCAACGTGATTAGCTGGAAGATATGCTAAAAAAAGACACATAAAATGGACACTTGTTGTAGGGTCGTTATTTGGTATGATGTGCCAATTGAATTGGAGTATCGGATGATTTGTTGCAATCATCAATAAACAGTATTAAACTGATATCACAGGAATATACTGTAGGATTAGAAAGCAAGCATCTTAGCAACTAAGCTATATAACAGAGTGGAGTTGAGTGAATAGCTTGTTGGTTAAGATGCCTTCCAATCCCAGAGTGATTGGTTTCAATTCCTAGCACAGTAACAAGATTTCTTTTAAGTCTCATAATTTAGAGCACTACTTATGTTTGCCGTGTGAATATTGTCAATAGAAGAAATACACCACTTAGAGAAGCTGTTTAGTACATCCTTGGCCTTCAACATAAACCAAATAAAAGAAAAAAATCCACTAATATTGTAGCGAGTGTGTCAAGAGATGATATACAAGAGAACAGGTTATTCCATATTTTTCAATGTCTATTTATCAGGGATGTTAACTTTGAAGCAAAACATTTGAAGAGGGAGTTTTAAGTACTTACACACAGATTGACGTGCCAGGATAGCAGCCAACGCCATCAGGACAATTACATGGCAGTGGAGGTAAAGTTCTAGGCTCTTCCATAACTGAAGAACAAGAATTAAAACAGAGAAGAGATCAATATTTTTAAAGCATTGATGAACACTATTCTATTCTTCCCATGGCATTGCCCTTATTCTGCACTCTCACCATTCTTTATGATTACCCTCACCACCCTCTTCACTTGACTTTGCCATCAACTTCTACCGCTGTTACAGGTACTTATCCTGCTCAGCATTTTTAGCCCCACTCTTCAACCTTCTGTCATTGCTCTTCACCTCTTTTGGCACAATTTTTACCTCTTTCTCATTGCCATGACCATCCTTCGTAATAATCCTTACAACCTTCTTGCCCTCCTTTTGACATCGAATTACTATTACACCATTCTTAACCCCCTCTGCCATCAACTTTATCTTTACCTTTGACCATTCTCAACCTCTTCTGACATCTCCTCTAAAATTCCCTTGTAAACATTCTCAACATCGTCAGACATCACCTTCAACTTCCCCTGTCACCATTCTCAGCCTCCTCTGACATCACCCTTAACTTCCTCTGTCATCCATGTTTTAAATTTCTGCCTTATAATGTCTTACCTGATATACAGTAAGTATCGCTACCAGGTATAAAGTCGTCACCATCAGGGCACTGGCACTTGAAGCCATCAGTTATACGATTGTTGTCCATCATTGGAATCTGGATACAAATATGGCTACACTTTGCCTTAGCACAAGAGTTAGCTGCCATAAAAAATAATATTTTCATGAGATATATATATATATTTCTATGCTAGGCCAATGTTTATTAAGGTAATAATCAATTACCACAATTATTTTCCAGGCTGTAAGCCAACCTGTTGCCCAGTAAAATCTCCATTGAACCAGGGGTATCACACCACAATTCTTAACACAGCACATATATCAGGCTTATGAGATTACAGAAAAGTAATTTGCAGCTTAATATATCAGGCTTATGGACTAAAAAGAGGTAAACATTAATATAGTTAATATAAGGACTAAGGATCCATAATTCAGCATCCTCTTCTATATTCAGTAACCACACACAACAGTAAAAAACATTAAAGAAATGTCTTGATATTCTGTCTAAAAATCACTTATAAATCTCTGCTTACATTATCAAATTTTCTTCTTTTTTTTTTGTTGAAAAAACTGTTGTATGCCCATATTTAGTCATGATGTGTCTAAAAATGGTCATGACATGATGTCATCATAACCATATTTAGCCATGGCACATGTTTTTGTCAAATAAAATTTGATAGCCTGGATAGTACTGAACAGTATACATGGGATGATTTATGTAAAAAAGTAAAGTAACTGGAGCTTGCTTCTGTTTTCCCCAGCCCCAATCACACACCCACACAAATTGGAAACTTACGAGATGAGATACTGTATCTAGAAGGATGGAACATCTTAATGGCTGTTGGCAGGTTAATTCCTACGGTAACATCAACTGGTACTCCTCGTCCAAGTTTATCAAGTTTCATGATACTGCCTGAAGCCTCTGTCTTACCAGTGGTCCAGTAAAGACTTGTCTCAAACACATCCAATTGGAATGGATTTTGTAACTCTGCAGAATACAAAGACAGTTACAACAGGTTTATTAATCGGTCAAAATGTAAATGAATGTAGTCATGAGCCTAATTAGTGGTTAAGGTGCCTAGCTTTAAAAACAAAATATCCTTTTTCAGTCTCAGAACAGGATTTTATTTTATGTCATTAACGTCAATCTCATTTGCTAGGCCAAATGACTTGGTTGAAAAGCATCAAGGTTTTGAAATGATCAGTATGTAACAAAAACATTCTACACAAATCAGAGGTGATGTTGGTAGTCTACGAGTGAGATACTTACCTGGATAGACTAACTGCTACCACTTTAAATATTAATGACAATGACTTACCTGAGCCATATTTCAAAAGTTTTCGGTTGGTACCATCATATGCTATCGATTCTATCGTGTTTTCCTTTGCATCACACCAATATACAGTTCCATCATTGGCGAAATCAATAGCTAATCCAGTAGGCTGTACAATGCGACCATCTGCTATTGTGTGTCTATTCGTTCCGTCCATCCAGGACCATTCAATTTTAGGTGAGGCTCCATAGTCTGTCCAGTACATCAGCCTGGAGATTAAAATTTCATTTTAGAAATAAAAAAAAACACACACAAAAACCAAATTGAGGTATTGCCCCAAGTATTTTGGTACAAAACATGAAATGGCATATTGGCATATTTAGATAGATTTAGATTATTTAGTCAGGTTCTGTAGAGAAACATTTTCTTTGAATGATATTCAACAAATAAATATTATAGAACAATAGATAAATCTATAAATCTATAAATTTATTCTATTTGTATCATACATAACATAGTCAAGTATAATTTCTAAGCAAATTTGAAAGAATAAAAAATACCATTGTTATAGATCATATTCTTACCTTTTATTTGGGTTGACTACAATGGCACCGGGGCGACTAAGATCTGTGTTCACTATGGTCTTAATGTAACGGCCGTCTAGCTTAGCCATTGAGATTCTTGGTCCAGATCCACTATCCCTCCTTACTCTTGGTGCACCTCCATTAATACCTTGGTCAGTCCAAAATATATTCCTAAAAAATATTAAAATAAATTACCTGTTTTAGAAAGAATATATTAAAATGTTACAAACTTATAATTATATTTAACAATTATATTTATGCCCCAGCAGCCTAATACCCACTTTTACTTCACCGTTTTAGAAAGAGTATATTAAAATGTTACAAAATTATGATTATATTTAATAACTATATTTATGCCTTTTATTTTTATATTTATTTATTTTAGAGAGAGCAGCTTAGCTCAGTCGGCTAATCTGGTGGTAGCCACTGTGTGTGCGCTGAACCGTGGAGATCTCTAGGTCCCCGGTTCAATTCTAATTGCTGCCTCTCCTTGTGTTTCAGCTGGAGGGCTGAAATACAAGTTACATAGGGCACCGTCTTTCGGATGAGACGTTTAAGCCGTTGGTCCCGTGTGTATTTATGGCCAATGTGCACGTTAAAGAACACAGTACACTCTTCGGTAAAAATTGTAGGGGATTGTCTCCTGGTGTACTGTCCAATCACTACCAGAAGGACCCCACTGGAAATAAGTCTTCTTCTAGACTTTCGTGGGCTATCCTTGGTGTTTACACTGAATAAATCCAATGCAATCCAATGCCCCAGCAGTCTAATAACCACTTTTACTACACCGGGTTTTAAACACCGTGTTTTCAGGAGAAGCTTATCCGGGATAGTCGCGTCAACATCGGAACACACAGTGTAAACAGTCCCGACTTCCACAAACCGGGATTTTAATCATCCACTTTCATTAAAATTATTCAGTTGTTTTTGTAATAATATAACTATTTGTTATTTTGAACGTATTTTAGTTATTATGTTTAGAAATTAATTTGGTTTTTAGTGTACAAATAAATTATAATGTTTTTCCTCTGCAAAACTAAACTTGATTGCAAACTAATGAGCTAGTTTTCCTCAAAAATGTCTATAGCGGGCAGCGTTCAACACCGGTGTTCAGTGTAAATGAGTGCGACACGAGATCAACCCGCAGTTTCTTCATAAAGTGTAAACTGGTTTTGTCTCTGGTGTCATACCTGTGCTTTTTTTTTTGGCTTGATATTGTAAAATTGGTAGACACCAGACTTGAGGTTGAACACTTGGAAGCCCAATTGTTCTTATATCCTGAAGCTGGGCACCACTGTGCCCAGTGCTCACAGGGAGCCGAGCTGGATCCACCAGAGTGAGTGCCCGTCTTTAAACACCAGGAACGACATATTATTATCTATTAGCTTGTACTCAATTTAAGGATCTTGTATAGGCTTATTGAAAGTTTATTACATAATTGAGCCTTTTAAGCATAATTTAGTGTCTGTGTGCATGTGTGTGGTTATGTGCTTGTGTGTGGGTATGTGCAAGTGTGTGTGTGTCTGTCTGTATGTCCGTATGTGTGTGATACTTACTGTCCAAACCAATCAACAGCAATACCATAAGGATTCTGTAGATTTTGAATATTAATTGTCTCAGGAGTCAGCAAGGTTTTTGATCCAATACGCGCTCTTTGAATTGATGTAAGTCCAGAATCAATCCAATATGTTATATCTGCAATAATATTGTTAAAACAGTCGCAAAACATCAATAATTGTAACAAATGTAATAAATAGAGGAAAAAATTGCAAGCTACAACACAGTATAATAACAGTTACAAATATAATGACATTTAAAAAAGCTGAGGTCTGCTTGTACTACCAGTATAATACAAGTTCACAACAATAATCTATTATCTTGAATGTCAACAAAAAAATTTAAAAAAAAAACACCCCAAAAAACAGGCAAAAATCACTTACTGCTGGTGGTATCATAGTCTAACCCTTGTACTCTGGCTTGGAAGCGAATCAACTCGACATATTCTTTGGATTCTGGGAAATACTGTCGAATGGAATTTCCATCTCCATATATTATTGATGGCTTTCCACCTAGCAATTAATAATTTAGAATGATTATCATGCAGTACATAAATATGACTATTTAATACAATTTATATTTCTATGATGTATATGTTTAAATTACTACAAAGTATTATTTTGGATATGCACTCAAATTATCCTACATTTAAGTATTTAATTTAAAAAAATTTATATTTCCATTTCATTGATTAGATCGATTGATTATTTGATTGATTGATTGACTGATTGCTGACTCACTATCTGCTTTACAGTCTGGCTGGGTTCCTTTGCTATCTGTTGCACTGTAGCCTGGAGCACATGAGCAGGTGTAATTCCCTTTCGTATTGGTACATACTTGCATGCATGGATTTTCGAGACATTCATTATAATCTATGCAAAATAAAAACAGTATCAAACATTTGATATTCTCCATGTGTTATTGCACTGGCTAAAAAAAGGTTTAACCAATTATTATCAATATATATTTAGTATTATTTTGTGCTGATGATTTTTATATCTATGTTTTTATATTACAATAAATTAGTATAATCATTTGGCATTAGTCCTGATGATTATTATTTTCATTTTTGGTGAACAGCTCTTATATTTATGAAATTTATATAAAAAAAACATAGATCAATGTTGAATTTCAGTTTCCCTAACTAAAACCCCCCCCCACACACACACACACATAAGGATACACAAAATCATACATGCTGCAAAGACTACATAGGATTGATTTACATTAGATACATGGGAGCCAATGGCAATGCTTGATAATTTGTACTATTTTATGTTACCTTCACATGATTTTCCGTCAACTGCAGATACGATATATCCATCGTTACAACTGCATGCGTAGCCTCTTCCCAGATCAATGCATTTCTGCTCACATTGCCCATTGTTGGTGCCACATGTTCCAGTTGCTAGAGACGGAATCAATGTAGAAGGCATATATCACAGCAATTACTATAGGAATATAGTCACATTATCTTTATCATCATCACCATCAACATTATCATCATCACCACTAACATAACTATTGTCATCATCACCATAATCATTATCTCTATTATCATAATCATTATCTCTTTTATCATAATCAAGATCAAATGTATTATCATGATCATAATCAGCACCACCATCATCGTGATGTCCATCGTCACCGTCATTGTTGTTCTCATCATAACTGCTACCGTCAACATCATCATATATAGGAATATAGACACATCATCATCATCATCATCATCATCATTATCATCATTCATCACCACCATTATTATCATAATTCATCACCACCATCATTATCAACATCATCATAATCATACCTATTGTCATCATCACCACAATCATTATCTCTCTTAATCATTATCATATTATCATCATGACCATCATCAGCACCACCACCATCATCATGATGTCTATCGTCACCGTCATTGTTGTTCTCATAACCACTACTACTGTCACCATCATCATATATATAGGAATATAGACACATTATCATTATCATTACCATCATTATCATCACCACCATCATTATCAACATTATCATCATAATCACTATCTTAACTACAATATTGTCATCATCACCACAATCATTATCTCTATTATCTAAATCATGATCATACTGATTATCATGATCATCATCAGCACCACCATCATCATGATGTCTATCGTCACCGTCATTGTTGTTCTCATAACCGCTACCGTCACCATCATCATCATCACCACCATCATCATCATTACTAAATTCATCATCACCTCTATTATAATTATTATCTTTATCATCACAATCCTCATAATCATTGTCATTTTTGTTTGGCCACTTTTAAAATGTCAACTCACCACATCCTTGTTCATCTGATTTATCATTACAGTTGAGGACACCATTACAAACAAACTCTAGAGGGATGCATTCCAAATTGATACACTTGAATTCATCTGCACCACACGTTTCAGGGCGACCTGTGGAAAAACAAGCATTAATTACCTGTATAAAACATTTGTTATAGTGATGTAAATGTGTAGAAAAAATAAATTCGATTTTAATTGTTTTTCATTCATTTTGAGAACACAGTCATTTGTTCAAACAAAATATAAAAACAAATAATTTATATTAATCGTATATCCCTGTCAGAATAGAACCAGCGTATATCTACAATCTCTTCATTAGACTCATTTGACTATGTATAAACACTCTTTGATAGTGTATATTTCTTTGTTTTGTTTTTTGTTTTAATTTTTGTTTTTTGTTTTGTTTTGTTTGTTTGTTTGTTTGTATTTTCTTATTCATCAAACATATTTTAATATGTACAAATATACTCTGATAGGCTAAGTTTGTTTGATTTTTTTTTCCTCTTTTATTCATCACACTCATCTATAGAGTACCACAGTTGTGTTGTCACAGCACCAGGGGCCGCCCAACCAGACGTTGGTTGATTTCATAGGCTTTCTGGAATAGGCATTTTAAAAATCTAATATTTTACCATCAAAATGTACTAAAAACACAAAAGCTTGCATTACATAGGCCTTGTATACACAATTGGTTAATGTGCTCTTTAAATAACCAAGTACATCTTTTGATATGAATAGGAGGTAAATTTTTTTTTTTTTTTTGTATTCATCACACTCATCTGACTATGTATAAACATTCTCTGTAGTGTTTTTGTTTGGTTGTTTTTTTATTCATCACTCACCTGAATATGTACAAACACTCTTTGATGGTTTTTTTCTATTCATTGTACTCATCATTATGACTTGATTATGTTTGACTAGCCTTGATTGATAGTGCAAGCTTGTTTAGTATTTTTTTTTTTGGTTTGTTTTTATTTTCATTTGAATGTTGAGACTATGTTTGAAGCTATGACTTATTTGTTTTGTTTCTTAGTTTGTGAATACAGTTTTATCTGTATCTGTTTCAGACATATCTAATAAAACAACAAATTATGTATCTTTCTATGTTTGTTGGGAGTTGGAACAGACAACTTACTACATATATCATGATTGTTTTCATCACTGCCATCACCACAGTCATTGACGCCATTACACTGTTTCCATAGCGGCAAGCACGTCAGATCTGAACATCGGAAATGAGTAGATTCTTTGCAATCCAAATTTACTGAACAGAAAAAAAATACATATCAATCTTTTATTATTTGTAATATTGGGATGAAGATTTTAAGACAAATCAAAACATTAAAAATTAGCATAATTATAATTATTATTTTCCACAACCTAAATGTCTAAAAATGCTTCACATTACAGCCCAATAACTACAATATCATACTATAATATCAATTTCATATAATAAGGACACAAGCAAACGTCCAATTTGGTTTGATTATTAGGCCAAAAAAAAAAATGTTGTTGCCCTCCGTGAGCTTTTTTTAAATTTGTTTTTTTAGAAATTTTTTTCAAAGGTTTTCCTTTCATTCAAGTACAAATTCGAGAAATATGGCTTCCGAAATTAACACTTGGAACATAAAATCTAAAACAGACATGTATTTTTACTAAAATCGGGCCATAGATGCACACGTAAAATCGGTAAAATAGAAGGCATAATTTTGAAAACCGAGCGCGGTGACGACGATGTATGCACACAACATTGGATCTCTCATGCTGAGCTGTGAAGCCCCGATTAGACCTAGAGAGGCCTAGGCATTGCCTATTCATTACTATTGTACAACTAGTGGTTGCTTGAATCAAAAATCGTATTCATTACCTTATGGTATATTGGGCAATAAATAAAAACAAGCTTAGGTCTAGCCATTGCTTTACAGTCGGTACGTAGCTAGACATTTTAGACTCCATTACGGTTTTAGGGTAACCATGAACGAGATATTTTCTTGTTTTTTTTCTCGAAGTCACCTTTGATTGTACTACATAAAAGGTGCTTGTTTGGCCATTTTTCATAGCCATAGTATGGTTTTGCTCGATCTGTTAATGCGTGATCGTGTGGATCGAATGCAAAAATTATTTTTTTAAATAAATATTTCTTTAAAGAGATATAGTTTTATTAAATTTATTTTAATATACTGGTTAGTATTTATTCCGTCATTAAATTGAATATTTTTTGTTTGGCAAGCTTTTTAAAAAAAAAATAAAAAAGAAAAATAATGCTGCATTGTTTGTTTTTTTTTTGAAGTAGAAATAAAAATATTCTTACAGCAAATATCTTTTGTTTCGTCACTACCATCTCCGCAGTCATCATCCCCATCACACAACCAATCCATGCTGACGCAGATTTTATTACTGCAGGTGTACTCACCCTGCAAGCAGTAAAATCCGCCAGGGTACCGTGTTGCTATGACGAACAAAAAAAATATAAAATTATACACACAGTATAAAGCTCACTCTACTTGAAACAACATATTTTTATTACACGGCCTTTAGTGAAACAAGCAAAAATATTTTCGATGAATTTACTTACGACAATTGAACTCATCAGATAAATCGCGACAGTCTGCATCACCATCGCATACATATTCTTGCAGCACACAATGTCCGCTATCGCATTGGAAATAGTGAACATCACACGGCTTGTCCACTGTATATATATAAAAAGAAATAAAATGTAATGAACATGAATCTCAAGAATAATGCCAACATCATTAGCACAAGCTGTCTGCTTTGAATATTGATTGATGATTTATAGACTCTTAATTGATTTAATAATTGATTCATTGATTGAGCAAAAAAACTATTCATTATGTATTATTTTATTTTGATTATGTGAAAAACTTATAAATATTAAATCTGTATATTAGCTCACTTGTAGAACTTTTACTATATAACTTTTGTTCTATGTGTAATGTATATTATACAGATTTGTAAGGATACAATGGAATAGAGAGGGAGAGCAGGGGTATGTATTGTTGGGTTTGTATGTGTACATGTGCTTTTGAGTGTGCAGGCAAGAAGGGGTGTCTGTTTTCTCAAGAGAGTACAGTATGTTTATAAAAAAAAAAATTTCAGTCACATATAGCACATCGTGCCTATGCTCTTTACATTATTACCCTGGACGTTGGATTAATCACCTATGGAACATACTCCTAGCTCCCTGGAAGAGGATTCCATTACAAGGTACCCACTTGTAGTCAAGAGTGGACAGAGACAATCGGAATAAAGTGCCTTGTCAATGACACAAGCAAAGTGCACAGCGAGAGGTTTTAAACCTTTGAACAAACCTTGCCGCAGCAATTACTTGCATTTAAAATGAAACTTACGGCAAGCTATTTCGTCCGTGTTATCCCCGCAGTCATCATCATGATCGCAGATCCAAGTACTTGGAATGCATACTTGTGTTGCACCACATCTGAACTCACTTTCAGTACAATCTCTCGGTGCTAAAACAAACAAGTATCAAAATACCATTAAATTTACAAAGCTCTCAAAATTGATATGTGTATACAAGAAAAATAATGGGGCAGATGCATCACAATTTTATCAAAATAAATTTGACATAACAAAGCCTAAAGGCCACTCAAGATAAAGGAAATAAAGTAAAGGTTGGAGGAGCGGACTATACTGAGAATTTTCCTTTGAGATTCCTCTTAGGGGTCATTCAACAATATCAACATTTTCACACGTGTACAAAGAGTACGCTGGGGGTGGGGGGAGGGGTAGACAAATTTGTACACTTTTACATATGCATAAAATTGTTGATTCAAATTAACATGCAATATGTAAAATAATGGTAAAATTATAATGTACAGTAACCATGGATAGAATATTCAATTTTAAGCAGCCAAGTACATTGCTTTAGTTGACTTCACAAAAAAATAGTGAATGGTTTTGCAAAATCAAAATTTTTTTTGTACACTTGAGAGAGGGTGAAACAGAAGCAATAGAAAATAAAAGAAATCATTGTATCAAATATACAGCATGAATACTTAAAACATAATTTTGAATACATTACATACAATAAACAATAATAATAATAAATTCAATAATTAATTACCACAGCCCTCTTCATCGCCACCATCTGGACAGTCATTTTCTGTGTCACATTTCCAACGTAAAGGTATACACGAGGAATCTGAGCACTGAAACTCACCAACACTGTCACATTGCTGGTTGTCTATAAAAATAAGAATATAGCAGTGCAGAAACAATCATAATTGAAATACCAACTGTAGAATACTCCAGTCAATATCACAATGAAGTGTTAAGCGTAATTACATTATCAGAAAATTTACTTACAGGGTTAATAATCAGTGGTTCCTCTCATGATTTGTTGTGGCTACACACCACAAAGAAAAATTGAGAGAAATTTCAGCAATTATTTTCATTTACAGATATTCTCTTAAAAGTTGATGCTGTATATTAAAGTTATTAGCATTTGTCATTAAAAATTAGAATGAGAAGATGATTAAATCCTATATCCTTAGACCCTTAAGCTGGAAAATCATTATAGTAATCATTGTAGTAAAAGGTAGTCCCATATTCATTACTTGAAGGTGGGGAAATGAGCTGTTAGCCAATTGCGCTAAGCCACTAAATTGTGTGGTAGGGTGGCAAATTCCTTTCCATGCCATCTTTCTCCCCAGTAGTGAGCCACCGAGTACCCATTTATACTCCTGGGTGGAGACAGACAAACATAGGTAAAGTGCCTTGTCCAACAACCAACCGCTCTAACAATAATGCATTTAATTGACAACAACTGAATGTACCATTCGAGAGTGTCAATCAAGCTTAAAAACTGTGAAATGAGAACAGGGCCAGAAATATATCCACATCCAAGGAGCACATGTGTTGTTCCATCAGGCTCGTGTTTATGCACACTTTACACTAGGAAACTTTCAATTTGTGCGACGACGCGACTCTAGAACGGAATCACTGATGTGTGACCGTCCTACATGGCGTTCAACGTTCCCTACGTACATAGATTTGGCCAAATTGCGTTCCAGAATTTCCTCGACAAAGTGACTTTTAGTGACGTCATTACGTTCTACGTCTTACCGTCGTCATGCAATCAAAAGCTCCCTAATGTCATTTTGTGAGACCTTGGCAACAATATCCAAGGGGCGTGGCTTAATGGAAAGGTCAGTTGTTTGATCTGTCACTCTTTGTTTATCATATTCAATCCTACAACAATTCAAGATATTTAATTTAATTTTTGAAGGGTTTTTTTTTTCGAGAATTTACCCTTGACAATACTTATAACAATATTTATAGTTGGACTTACTACACTTAGATGAACTCTCATCACTGTTATCTCGGCAATTGTCATACCCATTACAGAAGGCATAGGAAGGAATGCAGCGGTAATTAGTTTCACATGGAAGCCATCCCGGTTGGCATGTGCCTTGCTCTGGAAAACCAATGAAACATTAAAAATAATAAACATACAACAAATTTATCAATTATAACAAATTAATCAATTTATATACACCAAACATATAAAAGAAGATGATCAAGAAGAAATAATAATGAAGATGAAGAGAAAACTTTGAAATATTGAGCCATAACTTGTATCACATTCTAAGCAATATACCAGTCTATAATTTCTCTTTCAAAAACAAATTGGCAACCAGTACTGAATAAAATTAAATAGAAATCTTTATTAAACTTCAATTAAACAGATTTAACGTCAAAATTTTACACATAGCGCGGACATAGCGTACGAAGAGACCAATCAGCTACAAAAAAGGTTATGTCGTATAACAACTTCTTTAAAATAAAATCCAAGGCAGAAAGTAAAAATTCAGAATCCAACAACTTCTTGAAAATAAAATCCAAGGCAGAAAAGTAGAAAATCCTTCTCGCAGTAGAGAACACGAGACACGTGGAACTACTTGATCCAGCACTTCTAAAGGAGGTTCACTTTCAATGAACGTCGAAAAGGGAATGAGGACATTTGTTAGGGAGACGGTTCGTACGTGGTGCTCTGGCTCAAACTGTTCCATTTATTCCGAAGTGGTGTTCCGTTTGGGAACAATGGCAATTAGTCGGTTTATCCAGGTAAGTATTCACGAAATAGACAAACAGATTTAACGACGTAATTTTACACATCATTAGTTGTTTATGTCATACTGTTAGAACCAATATTTCAAACATTTCTATTAATCAGTAGATGATGTCTAGAAAAAGTCAACCTATGGCAAAGCTTGTGTTAAATTCAAAATCAGAATACAATGAAGTTTAATGTAGCTAATATTATGTAAAAGGGCTATGTTTGCATATATAAAAAAAAAAAGTCATGTTTTGATATTTTTAAGTGCTCAATGAATGACAAGATAGAGGGTGACACTTACGGCAAACACTATGCGGCTCATCACTATTATCACCACAGTCATTATCAAGATCACAAACCCAAGATTCAGGGATGCAGTAACCATTATCACAAGTAAAGTATCCGTCTAGACATTGCCGACCTACATAACAAAACCGTAACAGGAAAAGCAATGATAAGATGCAATTCATTGTCATGATTCATACACGTGGACATGAAAATATTGAGCTTGATATAATTACAAAGGAAAATTTGATCCACAGATGATTGGATCTGATTATAAATCTCAGTTCTGGTCTGAAGATGATCTGATCAATGAATGATCTATTCTACACTGAAGTGAGCTGATTCACTAATAATCAGATCATTGATGATTTAATAGATGATTTAATCCACAGAAAATCCCACCTACAAGTGATCTGATCTGACGATTATCTGATATGTGGATGGTCTGAACAAAAGGTAATACACAAATAATCTGAATTGACGTGAAGAGGATCACAATAAATCCTTGAATTCTGCAGCGGCGGTTATTCGAGAACGGTGCGTATTACAAAACATATTGGCATAGTGCTTTTCATGCCTGTTCAAATGTTACCTATCTCACATATTCCTGTAGTCTGGTAGGCCTTATGCGCCGCAGTGCTTATTTGAGAACAGCACTTGTTCAAGAATTTAAGGTAGTTGATCTGATCTAAAGGTGATCTGACCCTAGGATAACCTGGTTCGACCCACATGATCTGATATGAAGGCTATCTGATCTATGAACGATAAAATCATTTTATATCACCTAATCTAATTAATTAATAGTATATAATAATATGTTCATCAAAATATAATATAAATAGAATATAAAAACAAGTCTATATCTTCTAATACAGTAAGTCTTTAAAAATTTACCAGCACATGTTCCTGAACTTTCATCAGAGCCATCAGTACAATCGTTGACTTGATCACACACCAATCTTTGTTGAATGCAATTACCTGTCCCACATCTGAACTCCCAGGGACTGCATTCAGAGTTATCTGCAAACAAACAACAGTCAACATTTTGCAATATGCGCACTACACAAATAAACATTATTATATTAATCAAATCAGCAGTGAGTGTGAATGCACATATCATTGTTAGCTTGGCTATAATGATAACCTGTAGTGGATGGGTCTATTATATTTTAAGGGGTGTGTGTTTAAGTAATAATAATAAAAGTAATACTGAAAATAGTTATTTTGATGGAATCAAAGTTTAAAACATTCAATAATAATTATAATTGATAATAATCATAATCATAATAACTGTAATAATTGTAATTAATGTGGTAGTATAACTTACCACACATTGTGCCTTCATCACTACTGTCTCCACAGTCGTCCTTCCCATCACACATATATTGTGGGAAAATACACACTTTATTGTCACAAGGGTAATATCCTGGACTACAGAATGGCTGTGCTACAAATCAAAAACAAAAAGTTTTTTTTTCTATCCAGTGCATATATAACTTTATTCATTATATCAAAAAGGGAAACATTACAATGTTAATCATTAATCTATTAAAATCCAATATCACTTTTTTTTCACTCGAAATAGGGATTCTAATATTCTGAGATTTAAAAAATATGCAAATTGCTGGAACTGAAAAACTTGAATACAGGACCATAAGGAGCTAATGTAATGAAAATGCCATACATCTCAGAAATATAAGCTTTTGAACCGTAGACATGTTTTAGTTTCTGCTTAACAAAAGTACAGCTAGGTCTCCCTCCAATTAAAGACCCCGCCAAACAAAGACCACCTCCTAATATAGACCTCTTTTCTACAGCCCTGGTTGAATCATTAGCGGTTTACCTCCAATTAAAGACTCCTATTTAGAGACCAAAGACCATGTTTTGGTGCAGGACTTGATGTGTGACTACAGGGAAATGGTATATTAAAAATCACAGTATACAGTAAACTGTACATCCATTCAATCTTACATTTACTACATCATTTTATAATTTAAACACCACTTTTAGTGCCAGTTTTTAAATAGGGAGATCAAAGCTGTTGAAGACCACTAAAACCCTGGTCCTAAAAGTGGACTTTAATTGGAGGGAGACCTGGGGTGGATTGCTATAAGCTGCCTTTAGACGGTCTTAACGGTTAGCTGGCTATAATCGTGACATCACTAGTGGTCTAAGAATATAGACCATTGCTATACCGCGGTCTAACCAGTTAGCCGTCTTTAATTTTAAAGTCTACTTGAAGGAGGATTAAAACGGTCTTAAATCATTTTCATCATGGCGTTATGCTGGTTAATTCAACAGTGCAATGGCAAGACCCAGGCCTAGATCGTCAAAGTCGGAGAATCGAACGACGAATATTCCGCACGCTTCTCAGCGTCTGCGAAAATAGGTCTATGTTTATTTACATTCATTTCGTTGCCCCCAATCTTTTGTTACCGGGGAGTGCTTGTCTGCATTTCAAACTCGAAGCGGTCTTAGGGAAAACTGTTTAATAGCAATGGTCTATGAGGAATGACTTTAGTAAGACCGTCTAAGTGTTAAAGCCGGCTTCAATTGAGAAGTTAAGACTACCAGTTAAGACAGTTTTATTGCAATCCACCCCTGTAGCAACTATAGAGTATAGCCATTTTTGCTAGACTATACATAGCTCATTATCTCTGCATACAAGATATGTACACAAATTATCAATCAAATGAGTTGGTCAGTTGCCTTATCAGTTTGAAATAACGTATTAATTACTACAATTATTCATTTATTCTAATGTTTGCATGATAAAAATTAGCCTGGCAGATTAAATGGAACATGGATACTAGAAAGCCAATCAGTTGGCTAACAATTGAAACTTACGACACGAGCTGGGTTCATCTGATCCGTCAGCGCAGTCGACCTCGCCATCACACTTCCAGTAACTTGGGATACATTTGCTGTTGTCATTGCAACGGAACTGTTGGTTGGTACAGTTTGCTTCACACGTAATGCCATTAACTAATCTAAAGTTATCAGGGCATGCACATTTGTACGATGATCCACCGAGAGCGATAAGACACAAATGGCTGCAACTGCTACTAGCGCATGGGTTCACCAAACCTGTATTTAAGTAAAGAAAGATGTAGTTCATTACTTATTGCATATTTATTACATACACTGCACTAAGATGGACAATTCCACATATTTTTTGAAGGTACAGGTAAGTTCTGCTAAAAGAAACTTAAGCACTAGCAGGTCACCAAGGTGAGTATTCATGAAATAGACTCATAATATACTTAGTCATTGTGATAAATATTTTAGTATGAAAGTCTGTCCAAGACAAACATATATGACACTTTGTCATTATATTCATGTATGGAACTTATGTAAATATATACATGATAGTTGCTACATTATATTCATGTATGGAACTTATGTAAATATATACATGATAGTTGCTACATAAATTCGTCTCTACAACCCTTGACGCAGCCAGAAATGAACTCTCAGATCGAGGGGCAGTCTGAGCTGCCCAATCAAGAGCCGCCGCAAACTTAGTAGGGGGCAAACTCGCAAGGCTCCGCTTTGCTGCAAGAGTGACACAAAGGGCACTCCGAGTGTCTATCAAGCTTGACAATCGGTTTGGGGCCCCCACACGTCGAGCACAACGACTTGCGCGCGGAGCGGACATAATGAAAAAAAGAGACAACTTAAGCTAAAATGAAAGGATATGTCGTCTGAAACTTCTTAAAAAGAAATCCAAAATTCCAAGGTGAAAATAACAATCCAAGAATTCTTCTTGCAAAAGATAACAAAGAACACAATTTGAGACACATGGTCTTAGCAATTTAGGCTACTACAGCACAAAGGACCTCCTTTAACGAACAACGTCGAATAGGGAATGAGGACGATTGTTAGGGAGACGGTTTGTACGTGGCGCCCTGGGTCGGACTGTTCTAATTTTTTTTTCCGAAGGGGTGTTCCGTTTTGGGGAATTTAGTCGGGTTATCCAGGTAAGTATTCATAAAATACACACATTTATCATACAGACCAATAAAATTCGTAATATACATATTTATTTTGACAAATTTTACAAGATAAATTTTCAAGAAGTTGTATGTACAGTTCATGATTTTGCATGCAAATCCTTGCTGCAGCAAAAAATGTCTAACCAAGTATGTAACATACCTTTTCGGGGTGTCAATCAGGCCTGGAAAAAATATTTTTGTGCCCCCAACCATGAAAATTATCTTGTTTAAATGCTTCCAGGACCAAATGTTATCTTTACACTATTATAGCGAAACAGTAGTACATTTAGTGGTTTGGAGCAAGCAAAAATATTAAATTTAGTTATGCATTAAATTGTGATGTGCAGAAAATGCCTCCGGGTTAAAGGTCAATGCCTCAAACCGCTGCTTGCGCACATTTTTCCCGCCCTGGTGTCAATCCAACTTAGCAACTGACCAATCATCAGTATGGGGCCAGAAATAATTTGCATGTTTAACAAGCACATGTGTTTGTCACACAAATGCACCTGTTTGCATATGTTTTTACGCTGTCCTTTTGTGGCATCTTAGCAACAATATCGCTAAGAGATTGGGCTTAGCGGAAGGGTACATTTGTCAGATAAGAGATTGAAATGCCCAAAACTGGAGCTTCAAGGAAGAAAATACCCCAAAACCACTCACATAGGTACTCAATTTGGCA